>NC_057798.1:245108401-245408401 GCF_018294505.1 Triticum aestivum
AGGCGCACGGGCGAAGGCGGCGGGGCGCTGTTCCGGTGGCGCACGGGAGGAACCGGCGCGGAGCGAGCTGGGCGACGGCGGGATCCGGGCCCGCGCGGGTCCAGGACGTGCTCCGCGGGCCGGCGGCGGTGGGAGGAGAGAGAGGGGGCCGGCGGGCGACGTGGCGGCGTCGTATTGGACGAGGGGCGACGGGCGGACATGTCCGTCGGTGGAGGAGAAGGTGTCCGGCGGCGCGAGGGGAATTTCTAGGGTTTCATCCGCGAAAATGGAGGGGGGAGGCACCTATATATAGGTAGAGGGAGCTAGGAGAGTCCAAATGAGGAGCGGGTTTTGGCCACGCGATCGTGATCGAACGACCGAGAGCATAGAGGGGAGTTTGCTGGGTTTTGGGCCACTTTGGAGGGGGTGTTGGGCTACAGCTCAAAGAGGGCTTTACGGTTACCCGGTTAACCGTTGGAGTACCAAACGACCTCCAAATGACACGAAACTTGACAGGTGGTCTACCGGTGCTATGCCAAGGCCGCTTGACAAACCTCGGGCCATTCCGAGAACGTTTAACACCCGCACACAACAAGATACAAAAAGGGGACGCCGGAGGACACAAGAGTGTCGGATTGCAAAACGGACAACGGGGAAAATGCTCGGATGCATGAGATGAACACGTATGCAAAATGAAATGCACATGATGACATGATATGAAATGCATATGATGACATGGCAAAGTGCAACACGCAAGCAAATGACATGGCAACGACGGCGAATAACTGGCATACACCTGGCGCATCGAATCCGGGGCGCTACAGTCCAGCAGCTCCTTGACGCGGCCGCCGAGCAGCAAGAAGCCGTCTGCCGCACCGAAGCACCCATCCGGCAAAATGACGATCCGCCCCCTCGGCGGGATCATGGCGCGACATCTCGGACACCGACTGGTGGTGTCCGTGGTAGAAGAGGCAATGAGCCAGCTGCCAGCCGCTGTCGGACTCACCTCTCCATCGAGCACGACGCAGAAGGCCGCCCCCGAGCTGTGGAGCAGCAAGGCGACCCGCTTCCTCCCTAGCCTCGTGGAGAAAGGCACCCCACTCCGCCACCTATCACGCACCCGACACTGGGCGACCGCCTTGGCCGCCGGGAAGGAGTCGGGGAGAACGGCGCCCGCCACCGGATCGACCGCCTCAACCGATCCCTGGCGCTAGAAGAGAAAGACGCATTGGGCCCGCCCTGTTCCGGCCCTCGAACCCGAGATGAGCCCTTCCCTAGAGGGTTCACGCTTCCAAGAGATACGCCCAAGTATACCGGCTCCGGGAAGCTGAAGGACTGGCTGGTCGACTACTCCACGGCCTTCAGCATAGCGAACGGCAACAAGCGTGTTGCTGTGAAGTACGTCCCGCTCATGCTCCAGGGCACAGCCCGGACGTGGCTTAATAGCCTGAAGCCCCGCAGCATCAACAGCTGGGTTGATTTCACCGAAGCCTTCATCCGCAACTTCACCAGCACGTACAAGCGGCCTCCCAAGCCCCGTCAGCTCTCCTTGTGCGTTTGGCCGAGCTGCGCAACTCCTGCGAGGGCGTGCACGAGGTGCAGGCCATCGAATACTTCATTGCTGGGTGCCGAGAGGGCACCCTCCTCAAGCACCGACTTCTCTGAGACGAGCCGGCGACCCTCGACAAACTGCTGATCATCGCTGACAAATACGCCACGGCCGACTCCTCCATGAAGGCGGAGATCCAAGTTGATGCATCCGGCAAGGTAGCTGCGTAGGCTCCTCGGACCCCGGCTGGTGACACCAGTCAGCGATATCAACCGAGCGACAAGAAGCGCAAGGCCATGCAGCCGGCTTCCACCAGCCGGCAAGTGGTGATAGTTGAGGACCAGCAGTCGGAAGGGTAGCCTCCGCCCAAGCGTCAGAAGGGTGGCAAGCCCAATTGGTTGCATGCCTTTTCGTACGAGCAGACTCTTGATGCACCCTGCAAGTTCCATAGTGGCGTGAAGCCATCCAACCACACCACTCGGAAGTGCCATTGGCTCACCCGAATCGCCAAGGGAGATGGACTCCTGCCTCCTCCGCCTGCTGGCCCGTCGCCTCCTCCGCCCCAGCAGCCGGCGGTTCGGCCAGTCGGCGCCATACAAGACGAGTATCCAGAGAAGCACGGAGCCTACGTCGTGTTCACCAGTGTGGCAGACGACAGGCGCAGCAGACGGCTACAGCAGCAAGATGTACATGCAGTGGCGTCAGATACCCTAGAGTTCATGCACTGGTTTGAGAAGCCCATCAATTGGAGCAGGGCTGACCACCCGGAGGTGATGCCCTCTCCTGGTTCTTATGCCCTGCTCTTAGATGCCACCTTCGTAACAGAGAGGCGGGCATCTCGTTTCTCCCGAGTCCTGATAGACGGCGGCAGCAGCATCAACATCCTGTACCGTGACATGATAGAGAAGTTGGGAATCAAGCAGAAGCAGCTTCACCCCAGTCGGACTGTATTCCACGGCATAGTTCCTGGCCTTTCCTGCTCACCAATCGGCAAGACCCAGATCGATGTTCTCTTCGGGGACAAAGATCATTTCCGCCGAGAGCCAGTCTGGTTTGAGGTGGTGGACCTCGAGAGCCCCTACCATGCGCTACTTGGCCGGCCTGCTCTGGCCAAGTTCATGGCGGTCCCCCACTATGCTTACCTCAAGATGAAGATGTCGACTACCAAGGGAATCCAGACCATAGTCGGAGACTACAAGAAGTCGTCCGCCTGCACTGCAGACAGCAGCCGGCTGGCCGAGTCCCTTGTGATTGCAGCTGAAAAGTAGCTCCTTGACCGGGTTGTGGCGATGGCAGGCAAGCAGCCGGAAATGTCACCCTATCCCAAGGAGTCGGAAGTTGAGGGCTCGTTCAAGCCGGCGAAGGAAAGAAAGAAAATACCCTTGGACCCGGAGCACTCGGACATGCACACTGTCATAGGTGCAAACCTTGACAGTAAATAGGAAAGCGAGCTCGTCGATTTCCTCCGTGAGAATCGGGACATCTTCGCATGGTCTCCCAAAGACATGCCGGGTGTTCCGACGGATTTCGCCGAGCACAAGCTACATGTCCGACCTGACGCCAAGCCAGTCAGGCAGCCCTTGCACCGCCTGTCAGAAGAAAAGAGAAGAGTTGTTGGAGAAGAGATAGCCCAGCTTCTAGCAGCCGGCTTTATCATGGAAGTATTCTTTCCAGAGTGGTTGGCCAACCCAGTTCTTGTGCTGAAGAAGAATAAGCAGTGGCGCATGTGTATTGATTATACCAGCCTCAACAAAGCTTGCCCCAAAGATCCCTTTGCTTTGCCAAGAATTGACCAAGTGATAGACTCCACAGCCGGATGCGAGCTGTTGAGTTTTCTGGATGCGTACTCAAGGTACCATCATATCAAGCTGAACCCGGCTGATACGCTGAAGATCGCCTTCATCACGCCATTCGGAGCCTTCTGCTACCTAACCATGATGTTCGGCTTGAGAAATGACGACGCCACGTTTCAGCATTGCATGCAGAAGTGTCTCCTCAAGTAACTCGGCAGAAACGCCCACGTTTATGTGGACGATGTGGTGGTGAAGTCGGAGAAGCGTGGCATGCTGCTAGAAGATCTCAAGGAGGCATTTGAGAACCGGCGCCGATTTTAGATCAAGCTCAACCCGGAGAAATGCATCTTCGGAGTGCCAGCCGGCCAGCTTCTCGGTTTCCTGGTCTCGGAGCGCGACATAGAGTGCAACCATGTGAAGATCAAGGCCACCGAGAAGATGGAGGTGCCCACCCGACTGTTGGACGTGCAGAAGTTCACCGGCTGCCTGGCATCTATCAGCCATTTCATCAGTCGGTTGGGCGAGAAGGCCCTCCCCCTGTACCAGCTCATGAAGAAAACCACTTTTTTGAGTGGAACGACAAGGCAGACGAAGCTTTCCTCCAGCTCAAGAAGATGTTGACCACTCCGCCTATCCTGGCGGCCCCGACTGATAAAGAGCCCATGCTCCTCTACATCGCCGCTACCAGTCGGGTGGTCAGCACAATCATAGTAGTGGAGCGCAAGGAGGAGGGCAAAGCACTGCCAGTCCAGAGGTCGATGTATTACCTGAGTGAAGTGTTGTCCGCCTCCAAGCAGAACTACCCCCACTATCAGAAGATGTACTATGGTGTCCACTTTGCCGCCAAGAAGCTGAAGCCTTACTTTCAAGAGCACCCAATTACTGTTGTCTGCACTGCTCCGCTTGCTGAGATCATTGGAAGCTGAGATGCTTCAGGCCGAGTGGTCAAATGGGCTATAGATCTGGCCCCCTACACCATCCATTACCAGCCTCACACCGCCATCAAGTCACAAGCGCTGGCCGACTTCCTCGTCGACTGGGCCGAGACCCAGTACCTGCCGTCAGCGCCAGACTCCACCCATTGGCGGATGCACTTTGATGGTTCAAAGATGCGCACCGGTCTGGGAGCCGGCATTGTCCTCACCTCTCCCAAAGGCGATAAGCTCAGATATGTGCTGCAAATCCACTTTGCTGCCCGCTTCCTCGTACAGCAACTCAGTGGATACTTCGAAGGGTGCAAGTTCCTACATGTGCCAAGAAATGACAACGAGCAAGCAGCTGCCCTGGCACGGATCGGCTCCACTCGGCAAGCGATACCAGCCAACGTCGCCCTACAACGCCTCCTCAAGCCGTCTGTCAAGCCGTCGCCAGAATCAGACTCCATCTTCGTGCTGGCCCCTCTTGAAGTAGTCGGATCCGACTTGAGGGCCCCAGAAGTCGGCGCGGGGACTTCAGCAGGCGGCCCGGGGCCTGCATCAGTCGCACCCGACCCGGGGACTTCAGAACCCAGCCCGGTACTGCAGCAGTCGGCCCGGGGACTTCTCCAACTCAGCAGGCGGTAGCCAACTCCAACCCGCCGCCTCCCGGCCCAACCGCCCTTGTACAAGTTGCAGCCGTTGCAGTGAAAGAAATAGCAGCACCTTCATGGGCTCAACCCATCCTCAACTTTCTGGTGAACAAAGAACTGCCGATTGATGAGATCTTAGCCCGACAAGTGCAACGACGGGCAACAGCATGCACCATCATCAACAAAGAACTGGTGCGGCGCAGTGTCACTAGTGTCTACCAGCGCTGCGTGGAGCCGGACCAGGGCCAAGCAATCCTCAAGGATATCCACCAAGGCGAATGTGGTCACCACGCGGCTTCAAGATCACTTGTTGCCAAAGCTTTCCGCCATGGTTTCTTCTGGCCGATTGCTCTAGAAGACGCCAAAGACAATGGCACAAACTTTGCCAAAGGAGCCTTGGCTCGTTTCTGCATGATGCAGGGCTTCCAGCTGGACTTAGCGTCCGTTGCCCATCCGCAGTCAAACGGCTAAGTGGAGAGAGCAAAGGGCCTCATCTTGTCCGGCATCAAGCCCCGACTGGTCGAGCCTCTGGAGCGTTCGGCCAGCTGCTGGCTCGACGAGCTACCGTCCGTCCTCTGGAGCCTGCGCACAACTCCGAACAAATCAACCGGCTTCACGCCCTTCTTCCTCGTCTACGGCGCCGAAGCCGTCATTCCGACGGACATAGAATTTGACTCCCCTCGAGTCACCATGTACACCGAGGAGGAGGCCAAAGAAGCACGAGAAGACGGTGTCGATCTGCTGGAAAAGGGCCGGCTGTTGGCACTCAGTCGGTCTACCATCTACTAGCAGAGTTTACGCCGATACTACAATCGGAAGGTCAAGCCAAGATCCTTCCAAGAGGGAGACCTTATGCTCCGACTGATACAGCGAACAGCCGGCTAACACAAGCTCTCGGCACCTTGGGAAGGCCCTTTCATCATCAGCAAAGTGCTGGGCAACGGTTCCTACTACCTGATCGACGCTCAGAAGCCCAGAGCACGCAAGAGGGACGACTCAGGAAAGGAGACGGAGAGGCTATGGAACGCAAACCTCCTCCGACGATTTTGCAGTTAAAAGCAGTATGTATCACGCTACCTTTTGTATTAAGTACGAAGACTCCGGGTCCACCGAGAAGAGCTCGGGGACTACCCTCTTTTATCTATATGATAAGTATTATGCCTATGAATGTGTTGTTTCATTATTCTGCCTGGCACCGGGTTCGACTAGTCGGCCCGGAGGCTCGCCGCCTTCTACTATGTGTCCTTTCCTGCAGCCGGACAAGTAGTGTGTCGGCACCAAAAAACTTCTCCTGTCAGAAGCCGCAGCTCGCAGAGCGACTGAACAGCGGACAGGGGTTGCAAAGCGGTGCCCACATGAAAAATGGCTAAGGAAAAATGCGCACATAGCCGGGGCCGGCATCCAGCCTCTTCGACCGGCTGCCGAGAAGCCGGCTGGCCAGCTTCTGCTTACCTTGCCAACACTCCAATCGGCTAAGTACTTACCCTCCCGTAAATAGCTAAGTACTCGACCCAGTCGCAGTCCGTAGAGTGGCTGTTTAGCTGGCAAGATGGTAGCCAAGGGAGGGCGGCAAAGGAAAAAAGCAAGGAGCAGAAAGCAAGAAAAGTCAGAACTCGGCAAATAAAGCACAATTTGTGACGAAGGATATTTACATAGCAAAAGGCCCATTGGCCAGCATTCAACCGAGTTTGAATAACACCCCACGGATGGAATTGTGCGAATTTAATCAAAGTTTCTCGAGACCGATAAGCAGGGAAAATAAAGGCGACAGCCTAAGGAGCAGCAGAGGGTTCCGGCTGGACGGCGGAGTCGGCGGCGCCGGTTGGAGCAGCAGACGGCTGGATGACAGAGTCGGAAACACCGGTTGGTGGAGCGGACGGCTGGTTGGTCTCCGCCTGGTCGCCTCCAGCAGCAGTCGGCGCGCTTGAGTGTGGATCGTTGCTCGAGGCATGGTCGGGCTGAGGCTGGCTGTCCGCTCCGACCTCTGGCGCGTTCTCTTCACTTTCTTCGTCCTCCACGTCCTCCCCTTCGTCACTGGAATTGATCTCCTCGGCCGAGTCCTCACTATCCTCTAGATTCAGCCCAAACCACTCCAGCAGTGCCTCGGCGCCGTCATCAACCAGCTCCGAGATGAAGACACTGGTGTTGGTGTAGTCGGCGATCGCTGCCACCCGCTTGACAAGGTCGTCCTCCACCGCAACCAGCTTCTCCTGCGCCTCCAGCCGAAACGTGGTCAGCTGGGCTAGATCTAGCCCAGGGTACCATGCCTTGACAAATTCTAGAGCCCGACGCGCTCCAGCCCGGGTCGAGGAGCCCTTCCAGGCCTCCAGGCGACCGGCCGCCACCTCCAGCCAGTCGGCAGTCCGACTGGGAGTGCACGGAGACGGCATGCCTGGCCAGAAGGCGGAGATCTCCTGGGCTCCGATGCGTTGAAGACGGCGCAACATCCGATGGGCCGGCCGAAGGCGAGCCTGGATGCTGAGAAGCTGCTCGCTAAGGGTCTGGGGAGCGTCGGCGGCAATCTGCACGCCTTCTGCATGTTGGGGAACATAGCAGAAATTCAAAATTTTCCTACGTGTCACCAAGATCTATCTATGGAGAAACCAGCAACGAGGGGAAGGAGAGTGCATCTACATACCCTTGTAGATCGCTAAGTGGAAGCGTTCAAGAGAACGGGGTTGAAGGAGTCGTACTCGTCGTGATCCAAATCACCGGAGATCCTAGTGCCGAACGGACGGCACCTCCGCGTTCAACACATGTACAGCCCGGTGACGTCTCCCACGCCTTGATCCAGCAAGGAGGGAGGGAGAGGTTGAGGAAGACTCCATCCAGCAGTAGCACAATGGCGTGGTGGTGGTGGAGGAGCGTGGCAATCCTGCAGGGCTTCGCCAAGCACCGCGGGAGAGGAGGAGTACTTGGGAGAGGGGAGGGCTGCGCCAGAACTTGTGGTGTAGCTCCCATGCGCCTCCCCACTATATATAGGGGTGGAGGGGGCTGGTTTCTTGCCCTCCAAGTCCATTGGGGCGTTGGCAAAGGTGGAAGGAAAGAAATCCCATCATTTCCTTCCCCACCGATTGTTATCCCCCCTTTTTAGGGATCTTGATCTTATCCCTTCGGGATATGATCTTATTCCTTCTAAGGGGAAATTTTGGTGCGCCTTGACTAGGGGTGTGGGGCCTTGCCCCCACTACCCACGTTCATGTGGGTCCCCCCATGCAGGTGGGCCCCACTCCGGAACCTTCTAGAACCTTCCCGGTACAATACCGAAAAAACCCGAACATTTTCCGGTGGCCAAAATAGGACTTCCCATATATCAATCTTTACCTCCGGACCATTCCGGAACTCCTCGTGACGTCCGGGATCTCATCCGGGACTCCGAACAACATTCGGTAACCACATACAAACTTCCTTTATAACCCTAGCGTCATCGAACCTTAAGTGTGTAGACCCTACGGGTTCGGGAGACATGTAGACATGACCGAGACGTTCTCTAGTCAATAACCAATAGCTGGATCCGGATACCCATGTTGGCTCCCACATGTTCCACGATGATCTCATTAGATGAACCACGATGTCAAGGACTCAATCGATCCCGTATACAATTCCCTTTGTTTAGCGGTATAGTACTTGCCCGAGATTCGATCGTCGGTATACCGATACCTTGTTCAATCTCGTTACCGGCAAGTCTCTTTACTCGTTCCGTAACACATCATCCCGTGATCAACCCCTTGGTCACATTGTGCACATTATGATGATGTCCTACCGAGTGGGCCCAGAGATACCTCTCCGTTTACACGGAGTGACAAATCCCAGTCTCGATTCGTGCCAACCCAACAGATACTTTCAAAGAACCTGTAGTGCACCTTTATAGCCACCCAGTTACGTTGTGACGTTTGGTACACCCAAAGCATTCCTACGGTATCCGGGAGTTGCACAATCTCATGGTCTAAGGAAAAGATACTTGACATTAGAAAAGCTTTAGCATACGAACTACACGATCTCTGTGCTAGGCTTAGGATTGGGTCTTGTCCATCACATCATTCTCCTAATGATGTGATCCCGTTATCAACGACATCCAATGTCCATGGTCAGGAAACCGTAACCATCTATTGATCAACGAGCTAGTCAACTAAAGGCTTACTAGGGACATGGTGTTGTTTATGTATCCACACATGTATCTGAGTTTCCTATCAATACAATTATAGCATGGATAATAAACGATTATCATGAACAAGGAAATATAATAATAACCAATTTATTATTGCCTCTAGGGCATATTTCCAACAGTCTCCCACTTGCACTAGAGTCAATAATCTAGTTCACATCGCCATGTGATTAACACTCACAGGTCACATCGCCATGTGACCAACATCCAAAGAGTTTACTAGTGTCACTAAACTAGTTCACATCATCATGTGATTAAGACTCAATGAGTTCTGCGGTTTGATCATATTTTGCTTGCAAGAGAGGTTTTAGTCAACGGGTCTGCAACATTCAGATCCATATGTACTTCGCAAATCTCTAGGTCATATTGTAAATGCTGCTTCCACGCTCCACTTGGAGCTATTGCAAATGGTTGCTCCACTATACGTATCCGGTTTGCTACTCAGAGTCACTCGGATAGGTGTTAAAGCTTGCATCGATGTAACCCTTTACGCCGAACTCTTTACCACCTCCATAATCGAGAAACATGTCCTTATTTACTCCAAGGACAATTTTGACCGCTGTCCAATGATCCATTCCTGGATCATTCTTTGTACCCTCTTGCCAGACATGTGGCAAGGCACACATCAGGTGCGGTACTCAGCATGGCATACCGTATAGAGCCTATGAAAAAAGCATAGGGGACGACCTTCATCCTTTCTCTCTTTTCTGCCGTGGTCGAGCTTTAAGTCTTAACTTCGTACCTTACAACTCAGGCAAGAACTCCTTCTTTGACCGATCCATCTTGAACACCTTCAAGATCATGTCAAGGTATGTGCTCATTTGAAAGTACCATTAAGCGTTTTTGATCTATCCTCATAGATCTTGATGCTCAATGTTCAAGTAACTTAATCCAGGTTTTCCCTTGAAAACTCCTTTCAATCAACCCTTTATGCTTTCTAGAAGTTCTACATCATTTCTGATCAACAATATGTCAACAACATATACTCACCAGAAATTCTATAGTGCTCCCACTCACTTCTTTGGAAATACAAGTTTCTCATAAACTTTGTATAAACCCAAAATCTTTGATCATCTCATCAAAGTGTACATTCCAACTCCGAGATGCTTACTCTAGTCCTTAGAAGTATCGCTGGAGCCAGCATACCTTTTAGCATCCTTAGGATCGACAAAACCTTTCTGATTGTATCACATACAACCTTTCCTTACGAAGACTGGTAAGAAACTCGTTTTGACATCCATTTGCCAGATTTCATAAATGCAGCTAATGCTAACATGATTCCAACGGACTTAAGCATCGCTACGGATGAGAAAATCTCATTGTAGTCAACTCCTTGAACTTGTGAAAAACTCTTCGCCACAAGTCGAGCTTCATAGATGGTGACATTACCATCCACGTCCGTCTTCTTCTTAAAGATCCATTTATCTCAATGGCTTGCCGATCATTGGGCAAGTCCACCAAAGTCCATGCTTTGTTCTGATACATGGATCCTATCTCGGATTTCATGGCTTCTAACCATTTATCAGAATTTGGGCCCACCATTGCTTCTCCATAGCTCGTAGGTTCATTGTTGTCTAGCAACATGACCTTCAAGACAGGATTACTGTACCACTCTGAAGCAGTACACATCCTTGTCACCCTACGAGGTACGGTAGTGACTTGATCCGAAGTTTCATGATCACTATCATAAGCTTCTACTTCAATTGGTGTAGGTGCCACAGGAACAACTTCCTGTGCCCTGCTACACACTAGTTGTAGTGATGGTTCAATAACCATATCAAGTCTCCACCATCCTCCCACTCAACTTTTCGAGACAAACTTTTCCTCGAGAAAGGACCCGGTTCAAGAAACAATCCCTATTGCTTTCGGATCTGAATTAGGAGGTATACCCAACTGTTTTGGGTGTCTTATGAAGATGCATTTTATCCGCTTTGGGTTCGAGCTTATCAACCTGAAACTTTTTCTCATAAGCGTCGCAGCCCCAAACCTTTAATAAATGACAGTTTAGGTTTCTCTAAACCATAGTTCATACGGTGTCATCTCAACGGAATTACGTGGTGCCCTATTTAAAGTGAATGTGGTTGTCTCTAATGCCTAACCCATAAAAAATAGTGGTAATTCGATAAGAGACATCATGGTACGCACCATATCCAATAGGGTGCAACTATGATGTTCGGACACACCATCAAACTATGGTATTAATTGTGAAACAATTTCCACAATGTCTTAATTGCGTGCCAAAGCTCGTAACTCAGATACTCATCTCTATGATCATATCATAGACATTTCATCCTCTTGTCACGATGATCTTCAACTTCACTCTGAAATTACTTGAACCATTCAATAATTCAGACTTGTGTTTCATCAAGTAAATATACTCTACATCTACTCGAATCATCTGTGAAGTAAGAACATAATGATATTCACTGCATGCCTCAGCACTCATTGGACTGCACACATCAAAATGTGTTACTTCCAACAAGTTGCTATCTTGTTCCATTTTACTGAAAAATGAGGCTTTTTAGTCATCTTGCCCATGTGGTATGATTTGCATATCTCAAGTGATTCAAAATCAAGTGAGTCCAAACGATCCATCTGCATGGAGTTTCTTCATGCGTATACACCAATAGACATGGTTCGCATGTCTCAAACTTTTCAAAACGACTGAGTCCAAAGATCCATCAACATGGAGCTTCTTCATGTGTTTTACACCAATATGACTTACATGGCAGTGCCACAAGTAAGTGGTACTATCATTACTATCTTATATCTTTTTGGCATCAAAATGTGTATCACTACGATCAAGATTCAATAAACCATTCCTTTAGGTGCAAGACCATTGAAGGTATTATTCAAATAAATAGAGTAACCATTATTCTCCTTAAATGAATAACCGTATTGCGATAGACATAATCCAATCATGTCTATGCTCAACGCAAACACCAAATCTCGATGGTAGAGGGAGCGTGCGATGCTTGATCACATCAACCTTGGAAACACTTCCAACACATATCGTCAGCTCACCTTTAGCTAGTCTCCGTTTATTCCGTAGCTTTTATTTCGAGTTGCTAACACTTAGCAACCGAACTGGTATCTAATACCCTGGTGCTACTAGGAGTACTAGTAAAGTACACATTAACATAATGTATATCCAATATACTTCTATCGACCTTGCCAGCCTTCTCATCTACCAAGTATCTAGGGTAATTCCGCTCCAGTGGTTGTTCCCCTTATTACAGAAGCACTTAGTCTCGGGTTTGGGTTCAACCTTGGGTTTCTTCACTAGAGCAGCAGCTTATTTGCCGTTTCATGAAGTATCCCTTCTTTCCCTTGCCCTTCTTGAGACTAGTGGTTTCACCAACCATCAACAATTGATGCTCCTTCTTTATTTCTACTTTCGCGGTGTCAAACATCGCGAATACCTCAAGGATCATCATATCTATCCCTAATATGTTATAGTTCATCACGAAGCTCTAACTGCTTGGTGGCAATGACTTTGGAAAAACATCACTATCTTATCTAGAAGATCAACTCCCACTCGATTCAAGTGCTTGTTGTACTCAGACAATCTGAGCACAAGCTCAATGATTGAGCTTTTCTCCGTTAGTTTGCAGGCTAAGAAATTCGTTGGAGGTCTTATACCTCTTGACGTGGGCACGAGCCTGAAATCCCAATTTCAGCCCTCGAAACATCTCACATGTTCCGCGATGTTTCGAAAACATCTTTGGTGCCTCAACTCTAAACCGTTTAATTGAACTATCACGTAGTTATAAAATCGTGTATGTCTGATGTTCGCAACATCCACAAACGACGTTTGGGGTTCAGCACACTGAGCGGTGCATTAAGGACATAAGCTTTCTACTGTCCGCATAATCACTACTGTCAACTTTCAACTATATTTTCTCTAGGAACATATCTAAACAGTGGAACTAAAGCGCGAGCTTACGACATAATTTGCAAAGATCTTTTGACTATGTTCAGGATAATAAAGTTCATCTTATGAACTCCCACTCAGATAGACATCCCTCTAGTCATCTAAGTGATTACATGATCCGAGTCAACTAGGCCGTGTCCGATCATCACGTGAGACGGACTAGTCATCATCGGTGAACATCTTCATGTTGATCATATCTACTATACGACTCATGCTCGACCTTTCGGTCTCTTGTGTTCCGAGGCCATGTCTGTACATGCTAGGCTCGTCAAGTTAACCCTAAGTGTTTTTCATGTGTAAAACTGTCTTACACCCGTTGTATGTGAACGTAAGGATCTATCACACCCGATCATCACGTGATGCTTCGAAACGACGAACTTTAGCAACGGTTCACAGTTAGGGGAGAACACTTCTTGAAATTTTAATGAGGGATCATCTTATTTACTACCGTCGTTCTAAGCAAATAATATGCATAAACATGATAAACATCACATGCAATCAAATAGTGACATGATATGGCCAATATCATTTTGCTCCTTTTGATCTCCATCTTCGGGGCTCCATGATCATCATCGTCACCGGCATGACACCATGATCTCCATCATCATGATCTCCATCATCGTGTCTTCATGAAGTTGTCTCGCCAACTATTACTTCTACTACTATGGCTACCGGTTAGCAATAAAGTAAAGTAATTACATGGCGTTGTTCAATGACACGCAGGTCATACAATAAATTAAGACAACTCCTATGGCTCCTGCCGGTTGTCATACTCATCGACATGCAAGTCGTGATTCCTATTACAAGAACATGATCAATCTCATACATCACATATCATTCATCACATTCTTCTTGCCATATCACATCACATAGCATACCCTGCAAAAACAAGTTAGACGTCCTCTAATTGTTGTTTGCATGTTTTACATGGCTACTATGGGTTTCTAGCAAGAACGTTTCTTACCTACGCAAAAACCACAATGTGATATGTCAATTGCTATTTACCCTTCATAAGGACCCTTTTCATCGAATCCGTTCCGACTAAAGTGGGAGACACTGGCACCCGCTAGCCACCTTATGCACCAAGTGCATGTCAATCGATGGAACCTGTCTCACGTAAGAGTACGTGTAAGGTCGGTCCGGGACGCTTCATCCCACAATACCGTCGAAACAAGATTGGACTAGTAACGGTAAGCATATTGAACAAAATCAACGCCCACAACTACTTTGTGTTCTACTCGTGCAAAGAATCTACGCAATAGACCTAGCTCATGATGCCACTGTTGGGGAACGTAGAAGAAATTCAAAATTTTCCTACGTGTCACCAAGATCTATCTATGGAGAAACCAGCAACGAGGGGAAGGAGAGTGCATCTACATACCCTTTTAGATCGCTAAGCGGAAGCGTTCAAGAGAACGGGGTTGAAGGAGTCGTACTCGTCATGATCCAAATCACCGGAGATCCTAGTGCCGAACGGACGGCACCTCCGCGTTCAACACACGTACAGCCCGGTGATGTCTCCCACGCCTTGATCCAGCAAGGAGGGAGGGAGAGGTTGAGGAAGACTCCATCCAGCAGCAGCACAATGGCGTGGTGGTGGTGGAGGAGCGTGGCAATCCTGCAGGGCTTCGCCAAGCACCGCGGGAGAGGAGGAGTACTTGGGAGAGGGGAGGGCTGCGCCAGAACTTGTGGTGTAGCTCCCATGCGCCTCCCCACTATATATAGGGGTGGAGGGGGCTGGTTTCTTGCCCTCCAAGTCCATTGGGGCGTTGGCAAAGGTGGGAGGAAAGAAATCCCATCATTTCCTTCCCCACCGATTGTTATCCCCCCTTTTTAGGGATCTTGATCTTATCCCTTCGGGATATGATCTTATTCCTTCTAAGGGGGAATTTTGGTGCGCCTTGACTAGGGGTGTGGGGCCTTGCCTCCACTACCCACGTTCATGTGGATCCCCCATGCAGGTGGGACCCACTCCGGAACCTTCTAGAACCTTCCCGGTACAATACCGAAAAAACCCAAACATTTTCCGGTGGCCAAAATAGGACTTCCCATATATCAATCTTTACCTCCGGACCATTCCGGAACTCCTCGTGACGTCCGGGATCTCATCTGGGACTCCGAACAACATTTGGTAACCACATACAAACTTCCTTTATAACCCTAGCGTCATCGAACCTTAAGTGTGTAGACCCTACGGGTTCGGGAGACATGTAGACATGACCGAGACGTTCTCCGGTCAATAACCAACATCGGGATCTGGATACCCATGTTGGCTCCCACATGTTCCACGATGATCTCATCGGATGAACCACGATGTCAAGGACTCAATCGATCCCGTATACAATTCCCTTTGTCTAGCGGTATAGTACTTGCCCGAGATTCGATCGTCGGTATACCGATACCTTGTTCAATCTCGTTACCGGCAAGTCTCTTTACTCGTTCCGTAACACATCATCCCGTGATCAACCCCTTGGTCACATTGTGCACATTATGATGATGTCCTACCGAGTGGGCCCAGAGATACCTCTCCGTTTACACAGAGTGACAAATCCCAGTCTCGATTCGTGCCAACCCAACAGATACTTTTGGAGAACCTGTAGTGCACCTTTATAGCCACCCAGTTATGTTGTGACGTTTTGTACACCCAAAGCATTCCTACGGTATCCGGGAGTTGCACAATCTCATGGTCTAAGGAAAAGATACTTGACATTAGAAAAGCTTTAGCATACGAACTACACGATCTCTGTGCTAGGCTTAGGATTGGGTCTTGTCCATCACATCATTCTCCTAATGATGTGATCCCGTTATCAACGACATCCAATGTCCATGGTCAGGAAACCATAACCATCTATTGATCAACGAGCTAGTCAACTAGAGGCTTACTAGGGACATGGTGTTGTCTATGTATCCACACATGTATCTGAGTTTCCTATCAATACAATTATAGCATGGATAATAAACGATTATCATGAATACAGAAATATAATAATAACCAATTTATTATTGCCTCTAGGGCATATTTCCAACACTGCCCTCCTCTCCTCGTGATAAGCCTCAATGGCCTGGTTCGCGGCAACGGAGTGGCCGGGGAAGAAGCCTGCTTGGGTGGAAAGCAAAGAAGACAGAAGTTAGAAGCAAACAGTCAGCTTGAGCAGAGGCCGGCAGCTCAAAGAAAGAAAAAAGAGGAAGCTTACCGTCGACCATGTCCTCAATGTTACCGAAGCCGACAGTCAGCTGCGCTTCCTTGTCAGCCCAGGCGGAGCGCTCGGTCTCAAACTCAGCAAGGAGGTCGGTTTCTTTTGCCTCCGCCACCTTCTGAGCCGTCTGGAGACGCTTTGTCTGCTCCGCCAGTTGCATGACCAGTCGGTCATGCTCCTCGGCGAGCTTACTGCACTCCGCCTCCTTGGCACGCAGCGCAGTGTTGGCTCCGCCCAGCTGCTGATGCAAGGCGGCATTGGCCTCTGCAAAAAGAGAAGAAGGAAAAGGCATCAACATTCGACAAGGAAGGGATGCAGTTGCCGGGGAGATCCAGCCCGACTGCTCAGCAGTCGGCCCGAATCTCGGGGACTACAGCCCGCGGGTGCGCTATCGTGCCCCCGCAGAGAAAAAGTTATCAATGATCAACAAAAGAAATACAGTTACTGGGGAGATCCGGCCCGACTACTCAGCAGTCGGCCTGAATCTCGGGGACTACAGCCCGCGGGTGTGCCAGCGCGCCCCCACGGAGAAAGAAAGTCGAGACTTACTCTGGCTCTCTGACAAGTTGGCGGTCTGCCTCTCCAGCTCCCGGACTCTGGAGTTGAAGGTGGTCGCGCGAAGGTTGTGGTAATCCTGCAACAAGGATGCCAGATGGAGTTAGCACTTGATGCTCGTAAGTTAAAGTTCCGGACCGCCTGCTCAGCAGCCGACCCGAAACTTGGGGACTACACCTAGTGGGTGCGCTGGCACGCCCCCACCAAGGAATAAAAGGATAGAAAATAAAGGAGTGAGAAGCATACCCGGATGACCGCTCGCGAATCCAGAAACGCCTCGTTGCATCGCTTGAGGGCGTCGGCTTCAGCTCGGAGCTTGGCCTGGACGTCAAGGCGACCTGGTTCAAGGCTCCCGTCCCGCCTCCGCGCACCCAGCCGGAGGGTGCGGTGCTGGTCGCGTTAGTGTCTGAGACTGACAAACTCGCGGCGTCGGCCTCCAGTGGTCGCAGTGCCGAGACCGCCTTCATGAGACGATGACTCACGGGTGTGCGGGCCTCGGGAGTTGGGCCCGTCACCACCTCGTTCCCGGCTGGTGGCGCCGGCGGGGCGGCCGGCTGCCTGTCTTGCACTCTGCCAGTCGGCGGTGGCGGAGGCACGACAATGTCCGGCATGGCGACATCGTCGCCCTCCCTCTCCATGGCCGGCTGCTCATCACCGGCTCCCCCGGTCGACGCCACGAACTCTGGTAGAGGTGGCGCTGAATTCAGGGGAGCGACGAGCAGCGGCTCCTGGCAGCGTGCGGCCTCCGTGAGCCGCTCCTTCACCGCGGCATTAGCCTCCGCCTCCGCCAGCTTCTTCAGCGCGGACGCCTCCGCCTTGTCAGCCTCCGCCTTCTCCAGGCGGGCGGCTTCCCGCTCCTCGCGCACCTCCCGCATGTTTCACTCCTACGCCTCCTGGAGGATGGTGGCCGGATCAATTCGTCGGGTGGTGGTGGAGGTCTCCGCCGACCTGATGACAGAAGCGGCGGTCGACTTGTTGAGGGAGAGCGGGGCCCTGAGGCAAGAAAGTAAAGCAAAGAAATTTTAAGTCGGATGAACGAGGAAGAGCCCAATGGAAAGTGCAAGGGAGGTACTTACGCCGACACCATGGGAGGCGCCTTCGGCAGCTTCTGGAACTTGGCCACCTTCGCCGCGGCCTCTTTCCGCCTGGTCGCGGCGGCCGGGTTCTTGTGCTTCTTCGGCACGCTGCCGAACAGGGCAGCGCCTTGCTTCCGTTTGCGCTTGCTGCCTTGGGCGGATGGCTCGGCGGAGGGGCCGGCACCTGTGTTAACAGCACCCCGGGCGGGGCGCGGCTCGTCTTCCTCGTCGTCGTCGTCAGGCCAAGTCTCCATGCCGCCCCCTTCTTTGGAGCCACCTGCTCCGTTGCCGCCGCCTACGGCATCGTCCTCCAAGGCGGCCGCCCCCAAGTCGGGGTCGTCCACGTCGCTCACCTCCCGGTCCGGCTGGTAATCACCATCCGGCCCCACGATGGCGGCCATCGCCAGAGACATGTAGATCTATGTTCCAAAGAAGGACCACTTTATACCAAGACCAAGACCAAGACAAGAACTAAAAAGGGAAAGCTAAGAGACTTACGGCAGGCGGCGGGTTGTCGTGGGAGTATGGCCGCTTGCCGAACTGCCATGACTTCTTCGACACCTTGAGGTCGGTGATCTCGTTCACCATTCGGGCTACCTCAGCAGTCGGCATGTCCTTCGTGCACATCCGGCTTGGGTCACGGTGCCTGCTCATCCAACAGATCAGATGAGGACAACCTTGGAGCGGGAGAACCCGGTGCTCGACAAAGGCGATCAGCAAGTCGGACGCCACGAGACCCTCCGCCTCTGTCAGCACCCAGAGCCGGTTGATGGCGGCAGCCATGTCAGCCGATACGGGCTTCGGCTTGTAGCTCCAGTTGGCCCGAGGCCCAACAGGGGGGCCAACCTCATAAGGCGGCAGGTTGATGAAGTCGACCGCCGGGTCAACGTTCTCCATGTAAAAGTATGATTGCTGCCACAGTTTCACCGACCGTGACAGCTTGATGGCTAGGAAGGTGTTCTTCTTTGATGGCCTACGCATGGCGACGAAGGCACCACACTAGGCCGCCTTCTCCTTGGCGGAGGTGCCCAGTTTGGTGTAGAAGAAAGCTCCCCACAACTCGATGGTGGGGAGGATGCCGAGGTAGCCCTCGCACACCGTGATGAAGGCGGACAGCAGTGTCACGGTGTTGGGCGTCAAGTGGTGCGGCTGGAGATGGTAAAACTCCATGGATGAGCAGAAGAACCCGCCCACTGGGAGGCCGAAGCCGCGGAGGAAATGCGAGCAGAAGACGACCCGCTCGTCCCCCTGCGGCTCCAGAGAGATCTCCTCCCGCGGCGGCACTCGCACCTTGACGAAGGCTGCGTTGGGCATCCGGCGCGTGGCCCGGAGAAAGGTGAGGTGATCCTCAATCACCACCGAGCCGTCCCAGTCTCCTCCCTTCTCGCGCGCCATGGCGTCCAAGCGGGGCTGCCCGGGGAGAAGAAGCTTGACGACGGTGAGTTGCGGCGGGCACGGAGCAGCAGCAGCAGAGAGAGGAGGAAGAAAGAGCGGGTAGGAGGGCGCGCGTGCTCCGCCGCTCCCCTACCTCCCCCTACTTATAGCCCTCGGGCTGCGAAGTTGAGGGGGCGGGACGTGGCATCGTGGGATTAACTGCGCCCACGACCCCACGACCCCCCGATTACTACGTAGAGTTACCGCGTAGTAAATCCCATGGGAATCGCAACCGCCCGCCTCGGCCGCCGCGGATCCGCCCGCGTGCCGAGGCCTGGTGGCGGCGGGCCCGGCCTGCTGTCACATCCCATCAAGAGTGTGGGATGGCAGGCTAGCCGGGCTGACGTGCGCCGCGTGGCGTGCTCGTGGCGGGCAGCAGGCCTAGGGAAGCTTAGCAGGCATGCCATCTGCTTCCCGCCTTGGCGTTCGAAATCGGCGGACGAGCCCGCCTTGTCAAATTGGCTCCGGCAGCCGGCGTGTCACAAGGCGAACCGAGCGTTCGATCAGAGCGCGGCAAGGAAGGAAACTGCTGAGGCTTCACGGCCCGTCAGCCGCGATGCCTCACCAGCTTCGGGGACTACTATCGGAGTAATGGGCCACGGGTAGCCTAACCCGAGTCCCTGAGCCTTTCAAGACTTTGGGCCGGCTTCGACCCATGAGACTCCAGAGTGAAGCGCCGCCTTCCGGTGGCCGGCTGACTCAACGGCCGGCTGCCCGAAGACGGCCGAGCACCAGCAGATGGCACCAAGATGGGCCGACTCCTAGCAGGCGGCCTCCGTAGAGGCCGGCTCCTAGTAGGCTGCCCCCGACGCCCTCAAAGTATGCGCCCTTTGTCGGTGTCAAAACCGACGGATCTCGGGTAGGGGGTCCCGAACTATGCGTCTAAGGCTAATGGTAACAGGAGGCGGGGGACATGATGTTTACCCAGGTTCGGGCCCTCTCGATGGAGGTAATACCCTACTTCCTGCTTGATTGATCTTGATGATATCAGTATTACAAGAGTTGATCTACCACGAGGTCATAGAGGCTAAACCCTAGAAGCTAGCCTATGATTATGATTGTTGTCGTCCTACGGACTAAACCCTCCGGTTTATATAGACACCAGAGGGGGCTAGGATTACACAGAGTCGGTTACAGAGAAGGAGATCTACATATCTGAATTGCCAAGCTTGCCTTCCACGCAAAGGAGAGTCCCATCCGCACACGGGACGAAGTCTTCAATCTTGTATCTTCATAGTCCAACAGTCCGCCAAAGTATATAGTCCGGCTGTCCGAGGACCCCCTAATCCAGAACTCCCTCAGTAGCCCCTGAACCAGGCTTCAATGACGATAAGTCCAACGCGCAGATTGTCTTCGGCATTGCAGGGCGGGTTCCTTCTCCGAATAATCCATAGAAGATTTTAAACACAAGGATCGTGTCCGGCTCTGCAAAATAAATTCCACATACCACCGTAGAAAGTACAATATTCCACAAATCTAATCTGCTGACAACTTTTCATAGCGTGACATCACACCGCGGCCCGGTCATTATTTGAACCGTTTTTCACAACCAGCTGCTGCACATATCGTGAGGCGGTTTCCTTGGCACGTCTTGTCGAAGCAGAGATCGTGTCCCTTATCACGGGATCCTCATCAATACGGGTGTGGGTAACCCAACCACGCCATCAATCATGGCGCTTGGGGAGTAAGCAATTTTAACGGGCAAGTGGGGAGGCGCACAGTTTCTACCGCCTTTATAAAGAGATAGGGATTCCCCCTTTTCACCCACGCCTTCTTCCTCCTTCACTCATCCATTCTCGCACTCTCGAGCTCTAGCGCCCAAGTTCTCACCTTCTCCGTAAAGCCGTTCCAGACATGTCCGGAGCGGGAGGCAAGTGGATGGCCTCCTTCGTTACGGAGGAGGACATTACGAAGCTCCGGGAGGCCGGATACTTGGCCGCAGACATCGCACATCGGCTCCCGGACGAAGGGCAGATCATCCCCACTCCGGAACCCCATGAGAGGGTTGTGTTTCTCACCCACTTCGTCCACGGACTGGGATTTCCCCTCCACCCGTTTGTCCGCAGGATCATGTTCTATTATGGGCTAGATTTCCAAGATCTAGCCCCCAATTTCATCCTCAACATCTCGGTGTTTATCGTCGTGTGCGAGGCTTTCCTCCGCATCAAGCCCCACTTCGGCTTGTGGCTGAAGATCTTCAACGTGAAGCCGAAGATAGTGGTCGGCCAGCAAGCGGAGTGCGGAGGCGCCATGGTGGGCAAGATGCCCAACGTCACCTGGCTCGGAGGCTCCTATGTGGAGACCGTGAAAGGGTGGCAATCGGGGTGGTTCTACATCATCGAGCCGTGCGACTCCAACTGGGCGGCGGCCCTCGAATTTCGATCTGGCATCCCCATGTGGCTTACCTCCTGGAAAAGGAAGGGTTTAGCTTGGGGTGAGCCAGCGGAGCTGACCGGACTCCAGAACTGCGTCAAGAATATGATAAGCAAGAAAATCAAGCTTGTCAACGTGGTCCAGGTCATGCTCTTCCGCCGGATCCTCCCGTGTCAAAGACGGGCGTTTAATATGTGGGAGTTCGACCCGGGCGAACACCAGACGCTGCAAGAGCTCTTCGACACGATGCACAAAGACGTCTGGAAGGTGCTGTTCAAGGCCGCCGAAGTGCCTCCTCCCATTGACGAGGATCATGGACTTAGCGCAAAGCGTCGTGCCAATCCGGTAAGCTATCTGTATTTCACAAGATGTGCCTTCACCCAGTATATTTGTGGGACGAATTTAAGCCTCCATACCAATTTTGACAAGATTGGGTAGCGACAGCGGAGCGGATCGACTGTCCAACTCCATTGCCCTAAGATCCAGCAATGGCTCTCTTGACGGAGATGCTGTTTTCGGCGCCTTACGAGGTGCCGGAGAAGAAGGCCAAGAAGAAGGCCACGGGGACCATGAAAGGTCTCCGGAGCAAGGTGGTGTCGGACTCATCGTCCGAAGACACTGAGGCGCACTCCTCCAACGAAAACAAGGAGGAGGAAGAGGAAAACCCTCCTCCCCCCCAGACCGAGGGGGAGAAGAAAAGGAAGGCCGCCCCGTCTAGGGAGGCCGAAGGGTCCAAGAAGGGAAGGACCCTCCCTCCGGACCACTCCACAACAGCCGCCTACAGCGACGAGGAGTGGCTACCCAGGGACAAGCCCCTGGCGAAGTCGTAAGTATCCGGATTCCATAATACTTTTGGCATGTTTTGCTTTATGGCTTCTCGTCATGTTTAAATATGATCGTGCAGTCCGTCCAAAGCCCGCATCGACTTATCTTCCTCGGATGGGTCTTTGAGCGAGTCGGCGATGAACAACGATTCGCTCCCGACGGCCACCACCCCCTGGCCCGCAGATGACATCGAGGTGTTGTCTCAAAGGATACTAGTCTAGGGGGAGACAGTTCTGAGGACACCCCAAGGTGAAATCCCCGATGCCGGGCTCACAGGGGGGGGGAAGACCCCCATGGATTCCGGGAGCTGCAGCAAGCTCGACCCCCAGTCGGATACTGCACCTGAACCTCCAGTTGTTCCGGATTTAGGCAGGCAGCCCCTCGCTAATGGGGGCGAGCCGCCTGTGCCGATGACCTCCGTCCATCCAGAAGCATCGGATAACTTGCTGGAAGTGCTTCAGGGCGCTTCCATTGATGAAGAACACCGTACTCTTATGAGTACGGTGATTGAGAAGGTTCGGTCCGCCAAAAGCGGATTGACCGAAGTCTGCGCCAGCCTCCTAACAGGCTTTGAGGTAAGCAATCAAATTTTGAGAGAATATCATAGCATAGACAGTAGCCCCTAATGCTCTGTTCAGTGTTCGGAAAGAAAAGCCGAACAGAGGATCAAATAACATCCACCGGAGTCTAATCATATTTCATCTATGTAAATAAGCAGGCGTCGCTGCTTGCCGCTGCCGCCCGCACTATAGAGGTCTCTGGACTAAAGCGGGACCTGGGGCGGGCCAAGGAAGAGCTCGGCCTCGTGAAGAGGGAGCTCGAGGAGAACGAAGGTAAATGATACCCCGTCCGTGTATCATATAGATGCTAACAGAAGCCCCATGAATTTTAGTAGGGGCCACGACCGAAGTGGCGGCCCTTAAGAAGGCGCTGTCCGAGGCCGAGGACAAAGTGGACAAGGAGCACACCGGGCGTGAAAAATAGGAGGCTTGGGTTGATGAGGTCTAGCAAGAGCTCCAGGACTTCGTCAAAAAATTCGAACCCTTGGAGCGTGACTCCAAGACGCAAGAGTCAGATCTTGCGAAGGCCCTCCAGAGCGTGCAAGACGCCAAGACCGAAGCCCAGAAGGCCCTCCAGGAGATTGAGGCGGCCAAGAAGATATCGGCGGGTAAGGCATTCATTATGCAAAGCAAGCATGTGAAGGAGACTTTCCTTTTACTTACCCGAATTTGGAGCTCTCCAGGAGCATTCGCAGATCTGCCGCACAGCATCTCTAATGCCGCAGAGTTCTACCAAGCTGAGGAAGGGTGCTCGACGGATAATTTGTTTTGGTCCCAGTATATTGGGGTCGAACATCCGATGCCCTTGAGCGACCAGCTGAAGCAACTGGTCGAACTTCACAAGGCGGCCGAACTGGCCATGAAGGACCTCATAGTTTGACCGTGGCCTCGTGAGCCCCTGCCCGACAGCTACTTCGGCCTTGTCAAGCGGATGGTAAATGCCTGTCCGCGGCTTGAAGTCATTAAGCGGTCTATCTGCATTGAAGGTGCACGCAGGGCCTTGGCCCGTGCGAAAGTGCACTGGGTGAAGATGGATGCCGAGAAGCTGGTGACAAAGGGGCCGCCAAAGGGCAAGGAGCATCGCCACCCCGAACAGTACTACGACAATGTCATTAAGGTTGCCCACCTTGTGGCGGATGAATGTGCTAAGGATGTAATATTTGAATGAATGTACTCATATCATCCTGTAATATGAAAACAAGTTCATGTGCTCTATATGGCGCTTGTTGATTTAAAATATCACCTTCTGTGCGGCCGTTTATAAAATCTTGAGAGTTGGTCAGTCATCGGCTTCTGCCCCCATGTAACTAGTACTAGGGTATTTGGGATAAATATAAACACTCTTTATCCAAACTTTTGGTCCTTTTAAGGAGGTGTTTAGAACAGCGAACAAGGCAATCGGACTATACAGCTTTATCACTCTCACTTAGCCAATGAAGTCTACAATTTTAAATTTTGACGAAGCCCCTGGTATTCGGAAGGTCGAACCTAGGGCGCTATGCACGCCTAAATTGGACAAGGCCGATTCCTCGCCCGAAGCGGAAAAAATCTTTAAGGATTTGAGACCTCTCGAACAGCGACTAGCTCTCGCCTTATCATGACAGTCAGTTTTCGGCTTTCTCTACTGAGGTGCTCGTCCGGAAGAACTGGGACACAATCGCAGTAGTTCTCCCTGTGCTACCTTAGCCGATATAGCGGAACGTAAGGTACCAAAACATGGGAGCCGGGCAAACCCAACTATTGACCCAAGACATGATTCGAAGTTGATGCATATAATGCTATAAGTTCAGGGTGCCACACTATCGAAAGTGTTCGGACTTTTCTTACCGTGGTATGGGGTACACTAAAGCCCCTGGCAAGCCGGACGTATAAAAATGTACGGGCACAATTTGTAATAAATAAGCAGTAAAATAAAAGGATAAAGAAATGTAATAGTAAGCTGACGCTTGCTACCTCTTGAGCACTATGTTGGATTTCCCCGAAGAGGAGAGGATGAGAACATTGTATTGAGATCCAAAAAGAGAGAAGAAGCCATCTAGCTAATAACTATGGACCCGTAGGTCTGTGGTAAACTACTCACAACTCATCGGAGGGGCAAGGATGTTGATGTAGAGGCCCTCCGTGGTTGCTTCCCCCTTCGGTAGAGTGCTGGCAATGGCTCCAAGATGGGATCTCGCGGATACAGAAGGTTACGGCGGTGGAAATTGTGTTTCGTGGTGCTCCTGGATGTTTTCGGGGTACATACGTATATATAGGAGGAAGAAGTACGTTGGTGGCCGCTCGAGGGGCCCATGAGACAGGGGGGCGCGCCCTACAGGGGGGGCACGCCCTCCTATCTCGTGGGGCCCTCGGAGGCTTCTTGACTTGCACTCCAAGCTCTCCGGATCAGATTTGTTCCAAAAATAACGCTCTCGAAGGTTTCATTCCATTTGGACTCCGTTTGATATTCCTTTTCTTCGAAATACTGAAATAGGCAAAAAAACAGCAATATGGGTTGGGCCTCCGGTTAGTAGGCTAGTCCCAAAAATGATATAAATGTGTAAAATAAAGCCCATAAACATCCAAAAGAGGTAATATAATAGCATGGAACAATCAAAAATTATAGATACGTTGGAGACGTATCAAGCATCCCCAAGCTTAATTCCTGCTCGTCCTCGAGTAGGTAAATGATAAAAAGAGAATTTTTGATGTGGAATGCTACCTAGCATAATTCATAATGTAATTTTCTTTATTGTGTGTTCAGATCCAAATGAATACAAAATAAAAGTTCATATTGACATAAGAAATAGTAATACTTCAAGCATACTAATCAAAGTAATCATGTCTTCTCAAAATAACATGGCTAAAGAAAGTTATCCCTACAAAATCATATAGTCTGGCTATGCTCTATCTTCATCACACAAAGTATTTAATCATGCACAACCCCGATGACAAGCCAAGCAATTGTTTCATACTTTAATAATCTCAAACTCTTTCAACTTTCACGCAATACATGAGCGTGAGCCATGGACATAGCACTATATGTGGAATAGAAGGGTGGTTGTGGAGAAGAACAAAAGGAGAAGATAGTCTCACATCAACTAGGCGTATCAACGGGCTATGGAGATGCCCATTAATAGATATCAATGTGAATGAGTAGGGATTGCCATGCAACGGATGCACTAGAGCTATAAATATATGAAAGCTCAACAAAAGAAACTAAGTGTGGTGCATCCAACTTGCTTGCTCACGAAGACCTAGGGCACTTTTGAGGAGGCCCATCATTGGAATATACAAGCCAAGTTCTATAATGAAAAATTCCCACTAGTATATGAAAGTGACAACATATGAGACTCTCTATCATGAAGATCATAGTGCTATTTTGAAGCACAAGTGTGGAAAAAGAGATAGTAGCATTGTCCCTTCTCTCTTTTTCTCTCATTTTTATTTGTTTTCTTTCTTTTTTTTCCTTTTTCCCCTTTTTTTCTTTGGCCTATCTTTTTTCTTTTTAGCCTTTCTCTTCTTTTTTTTCTCTCTTTTTTTTTCTTTTTGTAAAGTCCGAAGTCTCATCCCGACTTGTGGGGGAATCATAGCCTTTATCATCCTTTCCTCACTAGGACAATGCTCTAATAATGAAGATGATCACACTTTTTGGATTTACAACTCAAAGCTAGAACAAGATATGACTCTATATGAATGCCTCCGGCGGTGTACCGGGATATGCAACGAATCAAGAGCGACATGTATGAAAATTATGAAGGTGGCCTTGCCACAAATACAATGTCAACTACATGATCATGCAAAAAGCAATATGACAAAAGTAATGCGTGTCATATGAACAGAACGGTGGAAAGTTGCATGGCAATATATCTCAGAATGGCTATGGAAATGCCATAATAGGTAGGTATGGTGGCTGTTTTGAGGAAGGAGTATGGTGGGTGTATGGTACCGGCGAAAATTGCACGATACAAGAGAGGCTAGCAATAGTGGAAGGGTGAAAGAGTGCGTATAATCCATGGACTCAACATTAATCAAAAGAACTCATATACTTGTTGCAAAAATTTGAAGTCATCAAAAACCAAAGTACTACGCGCATGCTCCTAGGGGGATAGATTGGTAGGAAAAGACTATCGCTCGTCCCCGACCGCCACTCATAAGGAAGACAATCAATAAATAAAATTGTGCTCCAACTTCATCACAAAGCGGTTCACCATACGTGCATGCTACGGGAATCACAAACTCCAACACAAGCATTCTTTAAATTCATAATCACCCAACTAGCATGACTTTAATATCACCACCTCCATATCTCAAAACAATTATCAAGTATCAAATTGATCATAGCATCCAATTCACTTTCTATGATAGTTTTTATTATACCCAACTTGGATGCTCATCATTCTAGGACCAACTTTATGATCATAGCAAATACCATACTGTTCTAAAAGACTCTCAAAATAATATAAGTGAAGCATGAGAGACTAGCAATTTCTTCAAAATTAAGACACCACCGTGCTCTAAAAGATATAAGTGAAGCACTAGAGCAAAAACTATTAAGCTCAAAAGATATAAGTGAAGCACATAGAGTATTCTAGCAAATCCTAATCAAATAGGCTTGTCCCAAAAGGTGTGTACAGCAAGGATGATTGTGGTAACTAAATAGCAAAGACTAACATAATACACGACGCTCCAAGCAAAACACATATCATGTGGCGAATAAAAATATAGCTCCAAGTAAAGTTACCAATGAACGAAGACGAAAGAGGGGATGCCTTCCCGGGGCATCCCCAAGCTTAGGCTTTTGGCTATTCTTGAATATCTTGGGGTGCCATGGGCATCCCCAGCTTAGGCTCTTGCCACTCCTTATTCCATAGTCCATAAAAGCTTTACCCAAAACTTGAAAACTTCACAACACAAAACTCAACAGGAAATCTTATAAGCTCCGTTAGTGAAAGAAAAAAAACACCACATAAGGTACTGCCATGAACTCATTCTTTATTTATTTTGGTGTTAAACCTACTATATTCCAACTTCTTTATGGTTTATAAACTAATTCACTAGCCATAGGTGCATTGAAATAAGCAAACAACACACGAAAAACAGAATCTGTCAAAAACAGAACAGTCTGTAGCAATCTGTAACTAACGCAAACTTCTGAAACTCTAAAAATCCTAACAAAATAGGAAGTCCTGGAAAATTGGTCTATTGAATATAAGCAAAAAGAATCAATGCAAAAGCACGTTCCTGTGATTTAACAAAATTATATTCGTGCGCGCAAAGTTTCTGTTTTTCAGCAGAATCAAATCAACTATCATCGTAGGTTATCCTATAGGTTCTACTTGGCACATACACTAAATAAAAGATAAAAATACATCTAACCAGAAGGTAGATGCAAGATTTATTACTAGCAGGAGCAAAAAGAAAAAACATAAAGAAAATTGGGTTGCCTCCCAACCAGCGCTATTGTTTAACGCCCCTAGCTAGGCATAAAAATAAAGATAGATCTAAGGAGTGCCATAATAATAAGATAGATCTTGAAAGCTCATCTCATAATTCTCTACGTTCGGCAGCAAATTTCCTTTGAGGCAAGCAAAAATAATCAAAAGGGCTAAATTTAGTGGGACAAAGATCCCCAAGATCAATCACGGGAGGAACGGGTTCCTCCCTTGGCCCTTCATAATGCACAACTATTTCATCACTAAAAGCATTCTTTTGGCAAAATCTTGTAAGCCTATACTCAAGAGAGTACCCTAGCTCATTGTTTCTGAGGGCAAAATCATTATTAAGCTCATTAATGCAATCAACCAAGACATTGGTAGGAACCTTTTTTCTAAGGTTTTCATTAAAAGCGACATAGTCCGAAGATTGAAAACGTCTAATTTCCTCTTGATCATAGAGGATCGCTTCTATGGGTGGACGACCGACGTCCACCTTATAGTGCGCAAAGATTTCTTTGGCCTCTCTTATGATAAATCTAAACTCATGAGCCAAAAAGATAGTAACAATGCGCTTAACAGAAGAATGCTCAATATTAGAGAATTCTAGGAAAATTCTTTGTATGCAAGGATGCATATGCATAAATTGTCTTTCAAGTTCAACTACAAGCATAGCGAAAGCATCCACAAGACTGCTAGTTCTATGAAGAATAGAACAATCCATGGAAGGTAAAGCACCGGCACAATTAAAGAAATCTTGAATAACGCCTTTGCCAATGATGTTACCACTACCGATTCGAAACTTTTTAGTATGCAAGATAGGGGGTTCATTGGTCGGAGCCTCGGGATTTTCTGTGTTATCATTATTGTCCATATCGACGATAATCTCCCCAATTTCAGACATAGCGGCAAACAAAAGCAAGGCGGAAGAAGGCAAGCGAAAAGGAGAGGAGGAGATTGGGAAAGAGAGGGTGAATAAAACGGCAAGGGTGAAGTGGGAGAGAGGAAAATGGCAAATAATGTAAATGCGAGGGAGATGGGTTTGTGATGGGTACTTGGTATGTCTTGACTTGAGCGAAGACCTCCCCGGCAACGGTGCCAGAAATCCTTCTTGCTACGTCTTGAGCTTGCGTTGGTTTTCCTCGAAGAGGAGAAGGTGATGCAGCAAAGTGTAGCGTAAGTATTTCCCTCAGTTTTGAGAACCAAGGTATCAATCCAGTAGGAGGCTCCTCAAAAGTCCCACGCACCTACACAAACAAACTGAGAACTCGCAACCAACGCAATAAAGGGATTGTCAATCCCTTTACGGCCACTTGCGAAAGTGAGATCTAATAAAGATAGTATGATAAGATAAATATATTTTTGGTATTTTAGGATATAGATGCAAATAAATGTAGATTGAAAGCAAATATGATAAGAGATAGACCCGGGGGCCATAGGTTTCACTAGAGGCTTCTCTCAAGATAGCATAAGTATTACGGTGGGTGAACAAATTACTGTCAAGCAATTGATAGAAAAGCACATAGTTATGAGATTATCTAGGCATGATCATGCATATAGGCATCACATCCATAACAAGTAGACCGACTCCTGCCTGCATCTACTACTATTATTCCACACATCGACCGACTCCTGCCTGCATCTAGAGTATTAAGTTCATAAGAACAGAGTAACGCATTAAGCAAGATGACATGATGTAGAGGGATAAACACATGCAATATGATATAAACCCCATCTTGTTATCCTCGATGGCAACAATACAATACGTGTCTTGCAACCCTTTCTGTCACTGGGTAAGAACACCTCAAGATTGAACCCAAAGCTAAGCACTTCTCCCATGGCAAGAAAGACCAATCTAGTAGGCCAACCAAACTGATAATTCAAAGAGACTTGCAAAGATAACTCAATCATACATAAAAGAATTCAGAGAAGATTCAAGTATTATTCATAGATAAACTTGATCATAAACCCACAATTCATCAGATCTCAACAAACACACCGCAAAAAGAGATTACATCGAATAGATCTCCACAAGAGAGGGGGAGAACATTGTATTGAGATCCAAAAAGAGAGAAGAAGCCATCTAGCTAATAACTATGGACCCGTAGGTCTGTGGTAAACTACTCACAACTCATCGGAGGGGCAAGGATGTTGATGTAGAGGCCCTCCGTGGTTGCTTCCCCCTCCGGCAGAGTGCCGGCAAGGGCTCCAAGATGGGATCTTGCGGATACAGAAGGTTACGGCGGTGGAAATTGTGTTTCGTGGTGCTCCTGGATGTTTTCGGGGTACATAGGTATATATAGGAGGAAGAAGTACACCGATGCCCGCCCGAGGGGCCCACAAGACAGGGGGCGCGCCTTACAGGGGGGGCGCGCCCTCCTTTCTCGTGGGGCCCTCGGAGGCTTCTTGACTTGCACTCCAAGCTCTCCGGATCAAATTTGTTCCAAAAATAACGCTCCCGAAGGTTTCATTCCATTTGGACTCCGTTTGATATTCCTTTTCTTCAAAATACTGAAATAGGCAAAAAAAACAGCAATATGGACTGGGCCTCCGGTTAGTAGGTTAGTCCAAAATATGATATAAATGTGTAAAATAAAGCCCATAAACATCCAAAAGAGGTAATATAATAGCATGGAACAATAAAAAATTATAGATACGTTGGAGACGTATCAGCCAGCCACCTGTTGGTCCCACGTGTACACCCAAAGGTAGGAGCAGTAAGTCAATGAAGTTGCGTCCCCCTTCGTGCCGGTGCAGTATAGTCATCTCATCGGACCTCTAGTTGGGGCCAAACGAGAGAACTTTGATGTTTACTGGTTTATTGGTCCCCTTTGGATTTTGCGCCAAGATTTGACCTTTGATTTAACTAATAAAATATTAATGCATGTAACCAAAAATGTTGTGCTAAGGCTAGTCATAGTGGGAGACAAGTAACATACCATAGTCCAAGACAAGTTTGCTTATGTGGCATGTATTTAATGAGGAGAGATGTGTTTAGAGTAACATAATATGTTACTGTAACATAGCTTTTTCCAAGAAAAGATGAGTCTACAAGCTAATAAATGAAGCCATCTATGACACTACTATTATGTTACTTTGCACTATGAAGGTAGTAACTTAGACTAGTGTCATATGCATGACACTAGTATAAGTTCATTGCATGTAATGCTATTAATTAGCAAAAAGACATTAAGTTCTCTCGGTTTCCCCTTCGTCTTGGTCATGGTGCACAACCTAAGAGCATGGTTAATAGTATAGCCAGCTGCTGGCTATATGATGTTGCCATGTCATATAGAGCCATCACTTGTAGCCACTCATACAATAAGGTTAGCTATAAGGCTCGCTATAAGAGTACTACTTTTTCTCATCTTCTCTCTCTCTCTTTCTTCATATTTATTGTATCGGCCTAGGAATCCGCATATAGCTAGGCTCTTGCGTGAGAGCCCACTCCTCTTTTTCACTTGCTCTAAGATGACTTATACACCTAGACGGAGGGAGTAGTCTCAAGTCATTGGATGCATACTCACCCCACGTCTCGTATTGGATGATTTCTTTTTTCGTGGCAAAAAAAGGAACGAGGTGGGTAGTTAATGCACCGGGCCGAAAAGTTTTGGGATTACTATTTGGTTTTCGTAACGTGACTAATGCACTAGTTCGGAGGGAGTACCATAGTAGTCTTTGATTGCAATTTTTTGTTGGTAGCTTACCAAGCTGTCGGTGGGGAATGACACCTATGGGATCACTGGAATCCCTACTACGGTTGCGGGGCGCGAGGATCGTGAGAAGAGCGGGACTAGCAGACAGCACAAAGGGGATTTACCTAGGTTCGAGCCGCAAAGATGCGTAAAACCCAACGATCCTACTTTGGTGGATGTATTTAGTGTTCTTGAGATCTTGAACTAGCTCTGGGTGCTGCCAGGTTCGAAAGAGCCGAATCCTTCTCCAGTGCGCCATGGGCCTCCTTTTATAGGCGAAAGGGGCTGCCACCATGGCACGCAGGAGGTGGAAAGTGCTACAGCGTTGTGAGCTTATCGCTGGTATTACAGGACAAAGTGCATTTAATGCATGGCTTAGGTGTCCCTCACTTTATCGGGGATGGGAGCGAGGCCTGTCCCGTTCGTCGCCGCTCCTCCTTACTTCGACACGCACCCTGGCCAGCAATGCATGCGGTGCCATGTAGGCAGGCAAGCAGCTGAGGTGGCGCGGTGGTGGAGCCTCCACGAAGATCTGCATGCCACCATGCAGGTGTGTGCTGAGTTGGCCTGGAAGCTGCATGTTGCCACGCAGGTGCCTGCCCAGCTGGTTGGGCTGGCAGCTGCATGCGAACAGCGGCGGGGAGTTGGTTGGTGCGGGCCTGGCAGTGGCCCCATGGTTGCCTCTGGCGAGGGTCTTGTCGGGTGGCCCGGCAAGGGTCTTGCCGGGTGGCCAGGCAAGGGTCTTGCCGTGGCGCGCTGGCGTCCCCGGCAAGGATCTTGCCGGGGGTCTTGTGGGTTTCTTCGGTGAGGATCTTGGTGAGGATTGTTACCCTCCAATCATCACCTGACCTTGAGCATTCTATGTCTTCACAAAGATCTGCATGCCATCATGGAGGTGCCTCCCAAGCCCTGGTCCAACATGGTTGTTGACATTGGAGGTCGTGGGTTCAAGGGTGGCTCACTCCACTGGTGTGGGCGAGTTGCCCCGGCAAGGGGCTTGCCGGGGCTGCGAAGGCTGCCCCCGGCAAGGGTCTTGCCGGGGAAACCTGCTTCGCCCATCTGCACTTTGTGGCCTTGGTCCTTGTCGTTGCTTTGTTTGTCTTGTGCCTTCGGCTTCTCTCCGGCTTCCCTTCCCTGCCCTGTTATGCGTGGCCGTGGCGGCTGGCTCTAACTGCCCGTGCACAAGTAAAGGGGTCAAAAGCAAAGCCCCTACTTTTGTACACCGACAGGAGCCCCGGGCCTGGGCCATACATAAGCGCAGCACGTTGTTGGGCCAGGCCCAGAACGGTGCGCGGGCAGTTGGGGCGGATTTTACCGCGGTAACTGCTCCGTCCGCTGCGCTTACCCATGACCCGCGTTGAACGCGCGACGTGGGGGTCATGTGCGCGCGCGTGACGTGGGAGGCATGTGTGGAATACCGTCCGCACGCATGCGTCGTATCGCAGTTAATGGGAAAGGAGGTGGCCCGCGCCTTCCCCATAAAAAGGAATAACCACGGGCGCACTGCTCACTTTACCCCCCCCCCTTGCGCCTTTCTCCAATCTTAGAACCGCCGCCCCCTTTCTTCCTTCTTCTCGAGCCTCCCTGCCTTCGTCCATCGCCGCCGTGCTTCCGCCATCCTCTGCTTTTTTGCTTCCCGCAGCCGTCATGGCGCCTAAGTCCACCAAAAGCAAGGTAGTGGCGAAGGACGCCCGGGTGACGGAGCAGCCGGAGAGCGAGCTGGTGGCGCGACGGGCGCAGTTCGCCTACTTCCCCTCGACGGTCGACGTGTCCGAGCTTCAGGAGATGTTCAAGGATCTGTGGGGAGTGAAGACGGGGGGAGAGAAGACGGGGCATCCAGCCATGCACGTCGTCCCTGCCAGCGCCGGGGCCTCCCCAAATCGGTACCCCTTCTTCGTCGACTATTTCTCCTGCGGGCTCTGTCCCCCCTTTTCTGATTTCTTCAAGGATATCATGCACACCTACGGCTTCCGTCTCCTGGATTTCACCCCGAATGCCGTGGCGTGCATGGCCCTCTTCGCACATCTCTGCAAGGGCTTCGTTGCGGTGCACTCCGGAACAGAGCTCTTCCGCCATTACTTCTCCCCCGGGATGCAAAAAGGGGGTGCCCTCTCTGGCTGCGTCACCTGGACCCCGAGGGCCAAGGGGGCGTACCCGGACGGCGCCATGAAGGAGAGGTGGGAAGAATGGCGGGGCCGGTGGTGCTGGATTGAGAAGGAGGACCCGCCAGCATTCTGTGAGGTTTGCCAGGAGGCGCTGGTCCGTGGGGGCGATTGGGGCGATGTCGACGCCGATGACGCGAAGCTCACGGTCGCCACCACCAGGATCCTTCGGCTCACCCAGGCCGGGCTCACCCTCAAAATGATCGGGGCCGACTTCATCCGTCGCCGAATCGCCCCTCTGCACGACAAGGGGAGGCCGGCCTGGCTCTTCGTGAACGCCGCCGACATCATGAGGCTCCGCCCCGGCCTCGACAACAACCTGACGGTGATGAGGCACGCCCATCTCTGCCAATAAATCTTCCAGCTCGAGGTTAATGACGAGGGCGAGGTCGAGCGGTCCGACAAGGTTGCCAGGGCCGCCACGAAGGCCGGCAAGGTCGACAAGGAGCCCGTTTTCAAGCTGCCAGCAGGAGTGGTCCCGCTGAGCAACAAATCTCGCCGGTCCGAGATCATTGCCATGATGCCTCTCTTCAACGCGCATGGCCTTGACCCGAACTGGGTTGAGCCGGACGGGCTCAAGGTGCAGGAGTTCTTCGACACCTTGCATGAGGTGTACGTCACCGCCGAGCCGCGGCTTATCCAGGACACCTCTCCGACGGAGCTGGACTACATTGCCGCTAGGGTGGAGGAGGCGAGGCTTGCCCAGGAGGAGGCAAAGCTCGTCAAGGAGGCTGGCAGCACCGGCGGCGTGGCGGACAAGGCCGCGGCAGAGGCAGAGGAGGGGGAGCTCGCCCGGTGGGCAGTGATGTCTACTACACAACCTTCTTCTTGTAGACGTTGTTGGGCCTGCAAGTGCACAGGTTTGTAGGACAGTAGCAAATTTCCCTCAAGTGGATGACCTAAGGTTTATCAATCCATAGGAGGCGTAGGATGAAGATGGTCTCTCTCAAGCAACCCTACAACCAAATAACAAAGAGTCTCTTGTGTCCCCAACACACCCAATACAATGGTAAATTGTATAGGTGCACTAGTTCGGCGAAGAGATGGTGATACATGTGCAAAATAGATAGTAGATATAGGTTTTTGTAATCTGAAATAATAAAAACAGCAAGGTAGCTAATGATAAAAGTGAGCATAAACGGTATTGCAATGATAGGAAACAAGGCCTAGGGTTCATACTTTCACTAGTGCAAGTTCTCTCAACAATAATAACCTAGATAGAACACATGACAAGCCCTCAACATGCAACAAAGAGTCACTCCAAAGCCACTAATAGCGGAGAACAAACGTAGAGATTATGGTCGGGTACGAAACCACCACAAAGCTATTCTTTCGAATCGATCTATAAAAGAGTTCATACTAGAATAACACCTTAAGATACAAATCAACCAAAACCCTAATGTCACCTAGATACTCCATTGTCACCTCAAGTATCCGTGGGCATGATTATACAATATGCATCACACAATCTCAGATTCATCCAACCAACATAAAAGTACTTCAAAGAGTGCCCCAAAGCTACTACCGGAGAGTCAAGAACGTGTGCCAACCCCTATGCATAGGTTCCCAAGTGTCACGAAACCCGCAAGTTGATCACCAAAACATACATCAAGTGGATCAATAGAATAACCCATTGTCACCACGGTTATCCCACGCAAGACATACATCAAGTGTTCATAAAAGACTCAATCCAATAAGATAACTTCAAAAGGGGAAACTCAATTCATCACAAGAGAGTAGAGGGGGAGAAACATCATAAGATCCAACTACAATAGCAAAGCTTGGAATACATCAAGATCGTGCCATAGATGGAACACGAGAGAGAACACGAGAGAGAGAGATCAAACACATAGCTACTGGTACATACCCTCAGCCCCGAGGGTGAACTACTCCCTCCTCGTCATGGATAGCGCCGGGATGATGAATATGGCCACCGGTGATGGGATCCCCCTCCGGCAGGGTGCCGGAACAGGGTCCCGATTGGTTTTGGGTGGCTACAGAGGCTTGCGGCGGCGGAACTCCCGATCTATTTTCTGTTCTGGAAGTTTTAGGGTACGTAGGTATATATGGGTGCAGGGAGAACGTCGGTGGAGCTAGAAGGGGCCCACGAGGCAGGGGGGCACGCCCAGGGGGGAGGGCGCGCCCCCCATCCTCGTGAGCACCTCCCGTATCTTTTGACATGGGGTCCAAGTCCATCAGGTGGGTTTCCTTACAAAAATAACTTCTCCAGTTGATTTCGTTCCGTTTTGGCTCCGTCTGATATTCCTTTTCCTCGAAACACTGAATAGGCATAAAACAGCAAATCTGGGCTGGGCCTCCGGTTAATAGGTTAGTCCCAAAAATAATATAAAAGTGGATAATAAAGCCCAATATTGCCTAAAACAGTAGATAAAGTAGCATGGAGCAATCAAAAATTATAGATACGTTGGAGACGTATCAGGCAGCAGCCGCTGGGGAGGCCAGCGGCTCCCCTCGTTGAAGACACAGCCGAGGGGGCGAAGACCGCGACTGTCGATCCTCCGATCACCGGAAAAGGGCGGGTCCTGCGGCAGGCCACCTCCGACGAGCCGGTCCGCCTCGACCGGGCTGTGCAACTGTGGCAAGCCCAGGAGGCGCCTGCGCGCCAGACGAGGGCAGTGGCGATGAAGAAAACAGCGAAGGCCGTGGCATCGAAGAAGAAGACATCTGCTTCTTCTTCGCCCAAGCGCGCCCGGACGCCATCGCCTCCCCCTTCGCCAGCAAGCATCGGCGCGGGGATTGCGTTTGACTTCGGGCCTCTCAGCCCGGAGAGAGACCTCAGGCCTCTCTGCCCGGAAAGAAAAAGGAAAGCAACAGAGGAGGAGGAGGAAGAAAATGAAGAGTGAGCTTCTACTTTCCTCCTTCATTCTTATACTTCCCCTGATGGCGTTGCTCACTTGCCTTCATCTTGCAGGGATGTGGAGACGCTGGCCCAGAGGATAAAGAGGGCCAGGATTTCGGCGAGTGGCCAGCCCCCAGCAGGCACCTCAAGTACGCCACTGGTGGTGTTGAGCAGCCAGGACAGCAGTCCCCAGCCCAGCCCCCAGTGTGAGTCCATCACCCATCCTTTGTCAACGTGCGTAATGCACGACGCTATGGTACTGACCCTGCCGTGGATGTAGGAGGGGAACAACACCAAGAGGAGCCACAAAGGGCTTCTCCCATCGTGAGCAGGGGGGCGCGCCCAGGGGGGAGGGCGCGCCCCCCACCCTCGTGAGCACCTCCCGTATCTTTTGACGTGGGGTCCAAGTCCATCAGGTGGGTTTCCTTCCAAAAATAACTTCTCCAGTTGATTTCGTTCCGTTTTGACTCCGTCTGATATTCCTTTTCCTCGAAACACTGAAATAGGCATAAAATAGCAAATCTGGGTTGGGCCTCCGGTTAATAGGTTAGTCCCAAAAATAATATAAAAGTGGATAATAAAGCCCAATATTGCCTAAAACAGTAGATAAAGTAGCATGGAGCAATCAAAAATTATAGATACGTTGGAGACGTATCAAGCATCCCCAAGCTTAATTCCTGCTCGTCCTCGAGTAGGTAAATGATAAAAAAGAATTTTTGATGCGGAGTCCTGCTTGGCATAATTTCAATGTAAATCTTCTTAATTGTGATATGAATATTTAGATCCGAAAGATTCAAGACAAAAGTTCATATTGACCCAAAAATAATAATACTTCAAGCATACTAATCAAAGCAATCATGTCTTCTCAAAATAACATGGCAAAAGAAAGTTCATCCCTACAAAATCATATGGTTAGGCTATGCTTCATTTTCGTCACAAAAAGATGTTCCCAACTTCTATACCCCCGATGACAAGCCAAACAATTGTTTAATACTCAAATAATCTCAAAAAATTTCAACCTTCACGCAATACATGAGCGTGAGCCATGGATATAGCACTATGGGTGGAATAGAATATGATGATGGGGATTGTGTGGAGAAGACAAAAAAGGAGAAAGTCTCACGTTGACGAGGCTAATCAACGGGCTATGGAGATGCCCGTCAATTGATGTCAACATGAGGAGTAGGGATTGCCATGCAACGGATGCACTAGAGCTATGAATGCTCAACAAAAGAAAACTAGTGGGTGTGCATCCAACTTGATTGCTCATGAAGACCTAGGGCATTTGAGGAAGCCCATCGTAGGAATATACAAGCCAAGTTCTATAATGAAAAATTCCCACTAGTATGAACAAGACAATATATGAGACTCACTATATGAAAAACATGGTGCTACTTTGAAGCACAAATATATGAGACTCACTACATGAATAACAAGGTGCCACTTTGAAGCACAAGTGTGGTAAAAGGATAGTAACATTGCCCCTTCTCTCTTTTTCTCTCATTTTTTTGGGCCTTCTCTTTTTTTCTTTTTTTCATTTGGCCTTTCTCCCCTTTTTTCCGGAGTCTCATCCCGACTTGTGGGGGAATCATAGTCTCCATCATCCTTTTCCTCACTGGGGCAATGCTCTAATAATGATGATCATCACACTTTTATTACAACAACTTGATATTACAACTCGAAACTAGAACAAGATATGACTCTATATGAATGCCTCCGGCGGTGTACCGGGATGGTGCAATGAATCAAGAGTGACATGTATGAAAAATAATGCATGGTGGCTTTGCCACAAATACGCTGTCAACTACAAGATCATGCAATGACAATATGACAAAAGTAAAGTATGTCATGATGAACGGAACGGTGGAAAGTTGCATGGCAATATATCTCGGAATGGCTATGGAAATGCCATAATAGGTAGGTATGGTGGCTGTTTTGAGGAAGATATAAGGAGGTTTATGTGTGAAAGAGCGTATCATATCACGGGCTTTGGATGCACCGGTGATGTTTGCACCAACTCTGAATGTGAGAAAGGGCAATGCACGGTACCGAAGAGGCTAGCAAATGCGGAAAGGTAAAAGTGCGTATAATCCATGGACTCCACATTAGTCAAAAGAACTCATATACTTATTGCAAAAATTTAGAAGCCATCAAAAATCAAGTACTACGCACAATGCTCCTAGGGGGATAGATTGGTAGGAAAAGACCATCGCTCGTCCCCGACCGCCACTCATAAGGATGCACAAGCCAGGTACACTTCATGCTTCAAATTTGTTACACAACTTTACCCATACGTGCATGCTACGGGACTTGCAAACTTCAACACAAGTATTTCTCAAATTCACAACTACTCAACTAGCACGACTTTGATATTATTACCTCCATATCTCAAAACAATTATTAAGCATTAAATTTATCTTAGTATTCAATTCACTCAAAAGAAAGTTTCACATATCTTGAATACCAAGTATATTAACATTAAGCAAATTACCATGCTATAAAAGACTCTCAAAATAATCTAAGTGAAGCATGAGAGATCAAGTTTCTTTAAAACAAATCCACCACCGTTCTCTAAAAGATCTAAGTGAAGCACTAGAGCAAAAATTATCACGCTCAAAAGATATAAGTGAAGCACTATGAGCAAACTATCAAGCTCAAAAGATATAAGTGAAGCCCATAGAGTATTCTAACAAATTTCAATTCGTGTAAGGCTCTCTCTCATTAAAGAATTTCAGATCTTGATACTTTATTCAAACAGCAAGCAAAGCTAAAGAAAACTACATTGCAAGGATAGCACAACTCATGCGAAGAAGCAAAAACTTAGGCTCAACCGATACTAACCGATGGTTGTTGAAGAAGAAAGGTGGGATGCCTACCGGGGCATCCCCAAGCTTAGATGCTTGAGACTTCTTGAAATATTATCTTGGGGTGCCTTGGGAATCCCCAATCTTGAACTTTTGTGTCTCCTTAATTCCTCTCATATCATGGTTTCTCTTTTTATCAAAAGCTTCATTCACAACAAACTCAACAAGAACTCGTGAGATAGGTTAGTATAAACCAATGCAAAACCTTATCATATTATACTGTAGAAAATCACTTAAATTATTATTCAACACTGAATACTAAATGCCTCTGCATATTTAATACTCCTATCTTCAAATAGAATCATTAAACAAGCAAACATATGCAAACAATGCAACCATAACAGCAATCTGCCAAAACAGTACAGTCTGTAAAGAATGCAAGAGTATCAATACTTCCCTGACTCCAAAAATTATGAACTAAAATTCCCACTGTAATAAATTAATCAGAGCTCAATATTCAAAAAGATTCAACGTTAGACCATGCTCTGTCTTTTCTAGGGAATTTTTGCAACAGCGGTAAACTTTCTGTTTTCAAACAGCAACATGCAAACTAGCAAAATAAACATGGCAAATGCTATCCTTGAATTTTTTATTGAAACTAAAGAGGCAAAACACAATTCTAACTAACAGCAAGCAAAAACTAACAAAAGAAATTGACGCTCCAAGCAAAACACATATCATGTGGCGAATAAAAATATAGCTCCAAGTAAAGTTACCGATGAACGAAGACGAAAGAGGGGATGCCTTCCAGGGCATCCCCAAGCTTAGTTGCTTGGTTGTCCTTGAATATTACCTTGGGGTGACTTTGGCATCCCCAAGATTAGGCTCTTTCCACTCCTTATTCCATAGTCCATCGAATCTTTACCCAAAACTTGAAAACTTCAACCACACAAAACTCAAAACAAAACTCGTAAGCTCCGTTAGTATAAGAAAATAAAACCACCACTTAGGTACTGTAATGAACTCATTCTAAATTCATATTGGTTTAACATATACTGTACTCCAACTTATCTATGGTTCATACCCTCCGATACTACTCATAGATTCATCAAATAAGCAAACAACACATAGAAAACAGAATCTGTCAAAAAACAGAACAGTCTGTAGTAATCTGTATAAAACGTATACTTCTGGAACCCCAAAAATTATGAAATAAATTTCTGGACCTGAGTAATTTGTCTATTAATCACCTGCAAAAAGAATCAACCTAAAAGCACTCTCCAGTAAATAATGGCAGCTAATCTCGTGAGCGCTAAAGTTTCTGTTTTTCATAGCAAGATCACATAAACTTCACCCAAGTCTTCCCAAAGGTTCTACTTGGCACTTTATTGAAACAAAAGCTATAAAACATGATTACTACAGTAGCATAATCATGTGGACACACAAAAACAGTAAGGATAAATATTGGGTTGTCTCCCAACAAGCGCTTTTCTTTAATGCCTTTTAGCTAGGCATGATGATGGCAATGATGCTCACATAAAAGATAAGAATTGAAACATAACGGGAGCATCATGAAGCACATGACTAGCACATTTAAGTCTAACCCACTTCCTATGCATAGGGATTTTGTGAGAAAACAACTTATGGGAACAATAATCAACTAGCATTGGATGGTACAACAAACATAACTTCAAGAATTTAAGCACATAGAGAGGAAACTTGACATTATTGCAATTCCTACAAGCATATGTTCCTCCCTCATGATAATTTTCAGTAGCATCATGAATGAATTCAACAATATAACCAGCACCTAAAGCATTCTTTTCATGATCTACAAGCATAGAAAATTTTCTACTCTCCACATAAGCAAACTTCTTCTTTATAGCATACGTATCATCATAACAATCATCATAGATAGGAGGCATGCTTTCATCATAGTAAATTTGCTCATCAAAGCTTGGGGGACAAAAGATATCATCTTCATCAAACATAGCTTCCCCAAGCTTGTGGCTTTGCATATCATTAGCATCATGGATATTCAAGGAATTCATACTAACAACATTGCAATCATGCTCATCATTCACATATTTAGTTCCAAACATTCTATAGATTTCTTCTTCTAGCACTTGAGCACAATTATCCTTTCCATCATACTCACGAAAGATATTAAAAAGGTGAAGCTTATGAGACAAACTCAACACCATTTTATTGTAGTTTTCTTTTATAAACTAGACTAGTGCTAAAACAAGAAACAAAAAGATTCGATTGCAAGATCTAAAGATATACCTTCAAGCGCTAACCTCCCCGGCAACGGCGCCAGAAAAGAGCTTGATGTCTACTACACAACCTTCTTCTTGTAGACGTTGTTGGGCCTGCAAGTGCACAGGTTTGTAGGACAGTAGCAAATTTCCCTCAAATGGATGACCTAAGGTTTATCAATCCATAGGAGGTGTAGGATGAAGATGGTCTCTCTCAAGCAACCCTGCAACCAAATAACAAAGAGTCTCTTGTGTCCCCAACACACCCAATACAATGGTAAATTGTATAGGTGCACTAGTTCGGCGAAGAGATGGTGATGCAAGTGCAAAATAGATAGTAGATATAGGTTTTTGTAATCTGAAATAATAAAAACAGCAAGGTAGCTAATGATAAAAGTGAGCGTAAACGGTATTGCAATGATAGGAAACAAGGCCTAGGGTTCATACTTTCACTAGTGCAAGTTCTCTCAACAATAATAACCTAGATAGAACATATGACAAGCCCTCAACATGCAACAAAGAGTCACTCCAAAGCCACTAATAGCGGAGAACAAACGTAGAGATTATGGTCGGGTACGAAACCACCACAAAGCTATTCTTTCGGATCGATCTATAAAAGAGTTCGTACTAGAATAACACCTTAAGATACAAGTCAACCAAAACCCTAATGTCACCTAGATACTCCATTGTCACCTCAAGTATCCATGGGCATGATTATACGATATGCATCACACAATCTCAGATTCATCCAACCAACATAAAAGTACTTCAAAGAGTGCCCCAAAGCTACTACCGGAGAGTCAAGAACGTGTGCTAACCCCTACGCATAGGTTCCCAAGTGTCACGAAACCCGCAAGTTGATCACCAAAACGTACATCAAATGGATCAATAGAATAACCCATTGTCACCACGGTTATCCCACGCAAGACATACATCAAGTGTTCATAAAAGACTCAATCCAATAAGATAACTTCAAAAGAGGAAACTCAATTCATCACAAGAGAGTAGAGGGGGAGAAACATCATAAGATCCAAATACAATAGCAAAGCTCGGGATACATCAAGATCGTGCCATAGATGGAACACGAGAGAGAGAGAGATCAAACACATACCTACTGGTACATACCCTCAGCCCCGAGGGTGAACTACTCCCTCCTCGTCATGGATAGCGCCGGGATGATGAAGATGGCCACCGGTGATGGGATCCCCCTCCGGCAGGGTGCCAGAACAGGGTCCCGATTGGTTTTGGGTGGCTACAGAGGCTTGTGGTGGCGGAACTCCCGATCTATTTTCTGTTCTGGAAGTTTTAGGGTACGTAGGTATATATGGGTGCAAGAAGAACATCGGTGGAGCTACGGGGACCCCACGAGGCAGGGGGGCACGCCCATGGGGGAGGGCGCGCCCCCACCCTCGTGAGCACCTCCCGTATCTTCTGATGTGGGGTCCAAGTCCATCAAGTGGGTTTCCTTCCAAAAATAACTTCTCTAGTTGATTTCGTTCCGTTTTGACTCCGTCTGATATTCCTTTTCCTCGAAACACTGAAATAGGCATAAAACAACAAATCTGGGTTGGGCCTCCGGTTAATAGGTTAGTCCCAAAAATAATATAAAAGTGGATAATAAAGCACAATATTGCCTAAAACAGTAGATAAAGTAGCATGGAGCAATCAAAAATTATAGATACATTGGAGACGTATCAGGTAGCAGCCGTTGGGGAGGCCAGCGGCGCCGGCACCGCGGCTCCCCTCGTTGAAGACGCTGCCGACGGGTCGTCGTCGGAGGAGGGCGAGGGGGCGAAGACCGCGACTGTCGATCCTCCGATCGCCGGAAAAGGGCGGGTCCTGCGGTAGGCCACCTCCAACGAGCCGGTCCGCCTCGACCGGGCTGCGCAGTTGCGGCAAGCCCAGGAGGCGCCTGCGCGCCAGACGAGGGCGGTGGCGATGAAGAAAACGGCGAAGGCCGTGGCATCGAAGAAGAAGACATCTGCTTCTTCATCGTCCAAGCGCGCCCGGACGCCATCGCCTCCCCCTTCGCCAGCAAGCATCGACGTGGGGATTGCGTTTGACTTCGGGCCTCTCAGCTCGGAGAGAGACCTCAGGCCTCTCAGCCCGGAAAGAAAAAGGAAAGCAACAGAGGAGGAGGAGGAAGAAAATGAAGAGTGAGCTTCTACTTTCCTCCTTCATTCTTATACTTCCCCTGATGGCGTTGCTCACTTGCCTTCATCTTGCAGGGATGTGGAGACGCTAGCCCAGAGGATAAAGAGGGCCAGGATTTCGGCGAGTGGCCAGCCCCCGGCAGGCACCTCCAGTACGCCACTGGTGGTGTTGAGCAGCCCGGACAGCAGTCCCCAGCCCAGCCCCCAGCGTGAGTCCATCACCCATCCTTTGTCAACGTGCGTAATGCACGACGCTTTGGTACTGACCCTGCCGTGGATGTAGGAGGGGAACAACACCAAGAGGAGCCGCAGAGGGCTTCTCCCATCGTGCCGCCCCCGTCGACCACGCCACCCTCAGGGGCGTCCCCGGAGAGGGCACCAAACACCGAGGCCATGCACACGGAGGAGGAGAGGGAGAACACGGGTGCTGGTGGCTTCGCCTCGACGCCAGACCTCGGCGGAGAAGGGACTTCCGCCTCTCGGCCCGACACGGGTAAGCCACTCGCTCTCCACTTCTGCTTGTGTTCTTTCTTTCCTTTTTTCCTTACTGGCTTTCGATCTTGGGCTCCGCCCTGTCTCCTTCTTGGCATCCAGACCCCTCCTCAGTAGGCTCAGAGGACGTCGACACCGCCATCAAGGACGTCGCCACGGATGCCGTGGCGGAGGCGGAGAAGATTGCTGCCGAGGAGAGCACCGGGGGCGCCGCTGAGGACACTGCCAAGGGGCTCGCCGAAGAGCATGGCAAGGGACCTGCCGGGGAAGCCGGCAAGGTCACTGCCGAGGAGGTGGCATTTGACGACATGCCCTCCTCCTCCGCTGCCTCTGGCTCCGGCAGGTACCTGAGGGTAAGCGACGACCTCTTCGTCCATCACCTTGGCGCGTCGAGCACCAGGGCTCCCTTTGAGGGAGAGGTGTTTGACGAGGAGGTGCTTGCCGCCACCGGGCTCGAGGTCGTCGATGAGTCGGGTGTCGGTGGCGTCGGCTCCCAGGAGGAGCGGCTGCTCCAGGCCATGGGTGCAAGCTTCCGGAAGCTTCAGGCACTCCACCACGCCCGTCTAGACAAGGCCAAGTCCAGGACGGTGGTGGTGGAGAAGGCAGAGGCGGACTTTGGAGGGTGCGTCGCCGAGGCGCAAGACTGGTTCCGCCAAGCCGAGGACGAGCTGAAGGCCGCCTAGGGCGAGCTGGCCAACCGTGAGGTGGGGCTCACCCTGAAGCTGGCCGACATCAAGAAGGCCCAGGAGACGGCAAAGAAATTGGCCGACGAAGCCGAAGCCGCTCAGACCCAGCATGAGGCCGCACTGAAAACCTAGGAAGAGGACCTTGCCGCGCGTGAGGAGAAGTTTGCTGCCACGCTGCACGGCAAGGACGAAGAGGTGGGCAAGCTCTTCGTGCAGCAGACCCAAGAGCTGGAGCAAAGGCATCAGGAAGCACTCAATGCCCAGGCTCAGGTCTACGCCGGCAGGGTGAAGGAGCTGGAGGGGAAAGCTTTGAAGCTGGCCCAGCTGAAGGACACGCTCAACGGTGCCCTAACGGAGGCGCAGAGCGCGATCATCCGCAAGGCCGGAGAACTCTCCGAAGCCAACAACTCCATCAGAGACCTCAAGCTGAAGCTGGGAGATCTCGAGAAGATGCTGTCGGAGGCTAGAACCCGGGAGGGGATCCTGACCAATGAGTTGGAGACAGAGAAGCAGCTGTGGATGAACGAGACCGACAACCTCGAGGACCACGTGGCAGGCGAGAAACGTTGGCTCAAACGCCTTGCCGTCATTGCAAACTCGGCCGCCGATCAGCTGGCCATCATGGGGATGCCGGAGATGAGGTACGCCCCAGAGGCGAACCTGAGCCCCAATGCCAACCTGACCATATACTTTGAGAAGGTCGTCGGCGCCCTGAGGCGGCTTCATTCCAACCGGGCGGCCTCCTTGGCCGAAGAATCCCGGATACTCTGCCGGGGGACCATGACCAGGGTGCTCACCAAGATTGTGCACTCGCACCCAGACCTCAACTTCGAAGCTGTGTTGAAGAGCTTGCCAGAGGATGCCGACATCGCGGCGCTCAATGAGCGTATCCAGCCCATCCTCAGCCGCATCGACAAAATCAAGAGGTTGGAGGGCCAGCGCCGGGACTAGGCACCCCATTCTTCGTTGCCACTGGGGATTCATGACCAAGACAATGCTATCTTTAGTTAGAACCACGGCGGCAATTTGTGTAATATAACTCTGCAGTGCTCCTGAAATTATGCATGTTATTTTCCTGTTCGATTTTCCTTTGTATGTCCACCCCACGTCGACAGGGTAGGCTTGCCGGCACGTAAACCCAGGGCGGCGCTTTGAGGACAGATCCTCATTAGCCTGCCAGGCGTGCTTGTTGCCGGGCGAAGCATCTTACCGCCCTTGGTGCGGCCGCTCGATCTATCAAGCTTGATTCGAGTCAGAACCGAGAGCGTTGCCAATGGCGAAAGGCTACCCTGCCGCTCTCGACGCGGCCGCTCAAACTGTTGAGCAGACTCGAAACAGAACAAGGGCATTGCCGATCGTAGGAGGGCCCCTCTGCGTACAGGCTCTCCATACATAGGCCAAACCGTCGAGGATAATAACCTTATATCTAAGGAGAAAAACTTAAAATTCAACATGACTTAGCTCTCTCCTTGCCGCCTCGGCGTCCTTCGCGCCAATGGGCAGCACCGCCTTCTTGGTCGCCTTCTCCGTAGGGGCTGTGGCAATGATGAACTGCTAGGCCTACCACTGGACCCGATTCACACAATCTGGAGGCCCCCTACCTGGCGTGCCAAAGATGTTGGTGGGGAACGACACCTATGGGATCACTGGAATCCCTACTACGGTTGCGGGGCGCGGGGATCGTGAGAAGAGCGGGACTAGCAGACAACACAAAGGGGATTTACCCAGGTTTGGGCTGCAAAGATGCGTAAAACCCTACGATCCTGCTTTGGTGGATGTATTTAGTGTTCTTGAGCTCTTTAACTAGCTCTGGGTGCTGCCAGGTTCGAAAGAGCCGAATCCTTCTCCAGTGCGCCATGGGCCTCCTTTTATAGGCGAAAGGGGCTGCCACCGTGGCACACAGGAGGTGGAAAGTGCTACAACGCTGTGAGCTTATCGCTGGTATTACAGGACAAAGTGCATTTAATGCATGGCTTAGGTGTCCCTCACTTTATCGGGGATGGGAGCGAGGCCCGTCCCATCCGTCGCTGCTCCTCCTTGCTTCGACACGCGCCCTGGCCAGCGATGCATGCGGTGCCATGTAGGCAGGCAAGCAGCTGAGGTGGCGCGGTGGTGGAGCCTCCACGAAGATCTGCATGCCGCCATGTAGGTGCGTGCTGAGTTGGCCTGGAAGCTGCATGTTGCCACGCAGGTGCCTGCCCAGCTGGTTGGGCTGGCAGCTGCATGCGAACAACGGCGGGGAGTTGGTTGGTGCGGGTCTGGCAGTGGCCCCATGGTTGCCTCTGGCGAGGGTCTTGTCGGGTGGCCCGGTAAGGGTCTTGCCGGCTGGCCATGCAAGGGTCTTGCCGTGGCGCGCTGGCGTCCCCGGCAAGGATCTTGCCCGGGGTCTTGTGGGTTTCTTCGGTGAGGATCTTGGTGAGGATTGTTACCCTCCAATCATCACCTGATCTTGAGCATTCTATGTCTTCACAAAGATCTACATGCCATCATGGAGGTGCCTCCCGAGCCCTGGTCCAACGTGGTTGTCGGTGTTCTGGGAACGGGGGTCCATAGACTTGCCTGCCTGCGGCCTGCGGCGTGGCTCGAGTGGTGGCCCAGTATGGCCCATCTTCATCAGCACAAGACTCAAGACCCTCGCGAGGGGCCAAGCCTCGCGGGGCGGACGACGCACGACTTCCTCAGGAACGGCCTCGCCAGGCAGGCTCGCTAGGAGGCAGAGAGATCAAGGTAGGGTACCTCGCGAGGTACTCGTGACGCGAGCCATGATGATCGAGACCAGGCGGGCGCTAGGTGGGCGCCGGCCTGCGCAGCGTCCTTGTTTCCTCTTTGGTGCAAAGGGGGCAAGCACAGGCGTGGAGTACCGAGGCATCAGGCAAAGGTTGCCATTTCAGTGCAATGAAACCAAGACCAGCGGGGCGGCAGGATGGAGGTCACCGTGGAGCCCAAGACGGAGTCATCGCCAGTGCTTTTGGCAGCCGAAGACCAACTTTAGTCAGGATAACTTGTACTAGATGTTCCCCTTCAAAATGGCCGTTGTTGGCGCCCTTCTCGCTCAATATTTGGGAAGAGGACCGGGGCCTCTATAAATAGGACTAGCCACCACAGAGGAAGGGGACGGATTCATCGAGTGCTCATTAGAGAGAGAGGCGATTGAACTCACCCAAGCAGTTCATCGCACCAGCTCAAGAACACATCTCGCGAGGCTGTTCTTCCCCTGTACTGTTCATCATCAGCCTCTGAGGCAATCCACCACACCACACACTGGAGTAGGGTATTACACCACAACGGTGGCCTGAACCAGTATAAATCTTGTGTCCCTCGTGTTGTTCATCATTTCTAGCTTAGATCTCACAAGGCGATCGAACATAGATCGATAGGGGAGAGATCTTCGTGCACAACCCAGAGTTTGAACCTTAAGGGTCTGCCGGAATCCAACATCCGACAGTGGTTGTTGACATTGGAGGTCGTGGGTTCAAGGGTGGCTCGCTCCACTGGTGTGGGTGAGTTGCCCTGGCAAGGGGCTTGCCGGGGCTGCGGAGGCTGCCCCCGGCAAGGGTCTTGCCGGGGAAACCTGCTTCGCCCATCTGCACTTTGTGGCCTTGGTCCTTGTCGTTGCTTTGTTTGTCTTGTGCCTTTGGCTTCTCTCCGGCTTCCCTTCCCTGCCCTGTTATGCGTGGCCGTGGCGGCTGGCTCTAACTGCTTGTGCACAAGTAGAGGGGTCAAAAGCAGAGCCCCTACTTTTGTACACCGACACAAGCTGAGCGCTTGGTGAGTACAATAGTAGTCTGATTGATGAGACTTCAGATTTGAGCCATCTACCGGAAGGAATAAAACAATACACCATGTATTTATTTATAGAGGGAGTAGTACATTTTTTGTGACATGCATTAGTAGATATTGCTAGTCAAATACTAAATCCAGATGGACATGGTAGTACTACTAAATCCAAACGGTGGTGCTAGTACTAGTAGTAGTACTACCAATGTAGTAGTACTGTACTACCCGTTGGTCAAATTATTACGTGCTGCTCCTCACAGTGAAGTGACAAGACCCCGCACTGGAGATGACACCTGAGTGTAGGCGCCGTGTTCGGCAAACCATAGTCAGCCTCACCGTCTGCGGTCACTATCATCATGGCTGTAGAGCTAGCCTACTTACAACTTGCCGTGTTCGACATACTTTCCCATGCGTAGATGCACGTGCATTGCACGGAACACTAAGATTGGGGGTGGACGGCGCCGGCAGCTGCCATCACACCAGATTTTTCCATGGCCTTCTAGATGTGGTGGGGAGGAGATAATGCTGATTGTGAGAGACAAGGAGTTGTTTGTAAATAGGGAACAAGTGCGGGCATCTTTTTGCAAAACTGTAGAAGTTTGGTTTGTATGCGTCAGATCTAGATCCAACGGATATTGGTGAAAGATGGCAGGCACAACATCATCACCAACTCAGGACCTCTTTGATTCGCAGGATTTTGAAAACACAAGAATAGGACACGGCAATATTACAAGTTTCAAACTGATATTATAAATATTAGGAGTAATGTTGTACATATGAAGAGGGAATTACTAGAAAGTTTACGTAAGAACTTTTGTTACTTTAGGTGGATGCAGCATTATCGTCCAAACTAAAATCCACCACCATGACAAGTCACTAATGGGCAAATAAATTTTCGAGTCTCTGGCCACTTGATGTCTCAAAAACAAATTCAGCTTCTGCGGAGACTTTGTCATTTAGGCTTAGATGCTTGCGGTGATCAGCACGCCATTCATTGTTGCGCCAAAGAACGTCAAACCTCATTACCTTGAGCACACTTGCCTCCAGAACAAAGAACCTGGCCAATTTAATCTCAGATGTGCTGCCTCGGTAGTCGATCAAATTAATTTCTGTAAGATGGAGATCAAGGCATTCGATGAGATTGTTATAGTGCAGCACATTTTTCACTTTCGGGTCTTTTTTATCTGCAAAATAAGAGAACATATTAGAGTAGCCAGCTATATAAGATTGTCGTGTCATCAAGAGGTACCAATATCATTCGCTCATACGATAGGGTTGGCTGGCTAGTGATATTTTTTCACTCTCTCTCCCTCTCTCTTTCTCTTTCCTCTCATTTACCTAGGAGCACGTGAAGAGCTTGGGCATTTGTTGCCTTCCACTATGTGGCCGATGCCATATTTCTCAAAAGAATGCCACGTAATACGCATCGATGCCAAATCAAAAGGTTTTGGCACCGCTCTCGCGATGTGAGAGAGTTGGCACTGCTGTGCACACATACCGACATGTATAAACAAATCAATCAAACCAACTACACCAGCCTCTCACTCTCCCAAACAAGTGTTTTTTTATTGCCTCGGTCCTCTCCCTCTTGCACGCAAGTGTTTTTTCATTGCGTGAGTTAATTTGGCACCGGAGCAAAGTAGGTGATCCAGATTGGGGCACCAGGTCAGCAATGGAGGGGCATCGATGCCAAATGCATCACAAGTGAATTTGGCACATGTTTTGGCCTACATAGTGGAGGGCCATTATAGCCCACTTTTGTACTTCCTCGTATTTAATGTAAAATTTTGACCATAGATTTACCTAAGAAAATGCCGATGCATGTCACCAAAAATTATACCATTTGAAATTATGTTCAAATTCAACGATATAATTTTCAGTGACATGCATTAACATTTCTTCAGTTAAATCTATGGTCAAATTTTGATACTACAAAATAGGAAGAGTAAACTAGGATGGAGGTAGTACTTTCTCTTAGGGTAATCATAGAGTTACTAGTCTAAGTTACTTTCCATTATGACTAGCCTAGGCTACTACAGTAGTACAACAAAAAAACAATGCAGGTGATCACGTGAGAAAAAAAATACTAAAAACATTTTTCAGTGCAGTGCGTAGATGCAATTTCGAACACTACACTTATCATCGTAATTTGGGAAAATTACAAAAAAAAATTGAGCTACGTTGTGATTATTGTTTACTAATAGGAAAGAAGTTTCACCTCAATGAGTAGCTTCTCTGTGCACGGAAAGCATGTAAGGAATCCAACAACTTGATCCAGATTGGGGATGATAGATTTTATTGCCAAGATCTTCACTGTGCGCATAGACTGGGTCAAGCTTGTGGTAATCATTTTCTGGATGACAGTCGTAAATACATCAAGAAGAAATTTAAAAATGTGATTTTCAAGAAGATGGAGAAGAAGATGATTGTTGTACCTGAACGATTACCTATCCAATAAAGAGTTCGGAGAATTTGGCAGGCGAGTACACCAACGCTGTCAATTTCGGTGCGTCAATGACGCTTATTTTTTTGGACCTTCTAGATCAGGTACAAGCAATCTCTCAAGGAAAGGCGCATTCTCAATGACCATAACATGGAACAGCTGGAGTGATCTCTTCCCAATTGATGTCTTGTTGTGGGGCCAGCAAGACGCATAAATCCATCGGAGATTCGTCGAGGCGATTTGGAGGCTAATGAACCCGTGGATCTGCTCAAGACGAAGGTACTCGAGCGCAGTATAGCTGCGGAGCAGGTGCTCCATAGCCTTCTTCGAGATGCCAACGTCGAAGAGGTCGAGTTGCTTGAGTTGAGGGCGAAGAAGGGCGGGCGTGGCATTAATCTGGGGAAGATAGAAGGAGCTGAAGCTGGTGCGGCACAACGTTGGCATGAGGCGGAGCCGGACGGCGGCAGATAGCGACATCGTCCAGCTTCAAAGTTGAGCTCCTCGAGCTGATCTAGGGTGGGGATAAGAACCACTCGTCGAACTTGGCTTGGATCTTCCAGTTGGTACTGAACATGCGGATGTCAAGGCATCTAGCTGGCCTAGGGTGCGATGAAAGGATCTTGGAGACTGCGGCCATGCATTTGCAATCCCCGTCGCAGAGGCAACTGCCGACGGTGAGGTTGAGGGGGACGCGGTGCCACAGGGGGCGCCACTGTTGGGAGAGCAGGGCGGTCCGCACGACAGATTTGGTGGGGAGGAGGCCGATGACAACGAGCAGCATGTCGTCAGGGAGGCTGCTGATGAAGTCCAGGCTCATCGGATGCGGTTTTGGCTTGAGCCGCCTCCGCTTGTTAGCTGCCTCACCGTCCAACTCAGCCGGCGGTGACGCTGGTGTACACGCGTGCTGGTGTGTGTTGTGTGTTGGCATGTTGGGTGTGCGCGAGTGTGTCCTTCTGTGCATGCTGCCGCGTAGTGGTGAATTGTGCGCGGGTGCGTCCTTCACGCGGAAGAAGTGTGCTCTCAATTTACTAGCGTGCGGGGTGCTACCCCAAGTGGTTTCAACATTGTTTACTTCACCGCGTGTCAGATGGGCCTCTGGTTTACTTATTTTCACCCACTACCACATGGGCCAGCACACGAAGATAGAGAACACGAGCTGACAAGGCAGCATGTGCACTGGATGACCGGTCAACTAAACAATATATGGAGCTATACACTAACACAGTGACCATATAATCTGTCGGTATAGAGAGTTTGAGTGAGAGGGAAGGCCCGTGAGAGATAGCAGAGAGAGAGAGAGAAAGAGCTACTCCCTCAGTTTGATAATGTAGTGCGAAATTTTTTTTGAAGTCAAACATTTGAAACTTTGACCAAGTTTATAAATAAATTACTTATATCTACAATACGAAAGATAAATGATAGTATGAAGTAAGTACATGTTCTGATGAATCTAATGATCATTCCAGATGTAAATGTTTTTCTCCACATATATATACCTAGTCAAACTTTTCTGAGGTTTGACTTTTCAAAACATCCATATGCTTATGGACGTCAGAGAGTACCTAACTAGAGAGAGAGAGTGTGTGAAATAGAAAGAGTGGTTGAAAAAAGTGTGTGTGCATGTGTGAAAGAGGCATGGACAACACACGATAAAAGTAGAGAAAAAGCCTGTGTGTCTTATGCAAACATATCACACATGCATCTTCGACAGCGAAAGCAAGGTGAGGAGATAGTGTGTGGTTGTTTGCAACCGAGAGAGAAAGACCCCTAGCACGTGGCCAAGAGGGGTATGACAAACAAGGGAGAGAGGTCGAGAGAGACGTACGGAGAAAATGCAGACATGGGGAGGAGAGAGTGTATGTTTGTCATAGAGAGATCCCCTGGAGATCGTGATGGGACTACATGGGTGGGAGATCGAGTGACAAGGTGTGTGCGTGATAGAAGATACCCCAAGAGATATCGAGATAGACGTATGGATGGAAGGAGACAATACGTGTGTTCCTGATGGCTAGTGAGAGATAATCATACTTAGGGGGAGTGCGTGCGCCTATGATGGAGTGAGGGATTATGGTACTTAGGGGGGTGCGTGTCACATAGAGAGAGAACAAGGGCGGAGAGTGTTAGATGGGTCTATATAGCGCGAGCGAGACATGTGTATGTGTGAACCAGGGAGATATAAAGTTTGAGAGAGATAGAGGAGCCCCGATAAGGCTTAGTGGTGCGTCAGATAGCTGAGAGAGGGAAAGAGATATTCAATCCGCTTGATAATACAGCGCATATAAAATTTTTAGAAGTCGAACTTTGGAAACTTTGACCAGGTTTACGCAAATGTTATTTATATCTAAAATACCATAGATACATCATACGAGACTACATCTCATGATGAATCTAATGGTATTTGTTTGTCGTTCTAGATGTAAATGTTTTTCTCCGCGTACATGGTCAAACTTTGTGATGTTTGACTTTTCAATAAATCTATATGCTATGGACCGAATAGAGTGCCTAAGTCGAAAGGGACAACAAACGATAAATTAGAGAGAGTGTGTGTCTGTTCGTTTCTTATGTAGACATATCATGCATGCATCTCCGAGATAGAAAAGCTAGGTGAGGAGATACACGAAGATAGCTAGTGCGTGATTGTTTGCAACGGAGAGAGACACCCCTATAGCACATGTCCAATAGAGGTCTGGCCAACAGGGAACAAAGGTCGAGAGGGACACATGGAGAACATGGATGCATGGGGAGGGAGAGAGGGTGTGAAAGTGCATTATATCGACTAGAGGGGGGGTGAATAGACGATTTTTATGAATTCTTCACTGAGGAATTTGCCGGTGAGGAAATTCCTTAGCGAAGAACTACTTGCAGCGGAATAAGTACTCAGAAGTAAGCATGACAGAATACACATGTAGTCATCATGATGAAATGAAGACAAACACAGAGTACAGGAAGCGTAAACACAGGATAACACAAGATGAAGACAAACAGGCTGAAGAAATTGAACTGAGGAAATTGAGAAAGTCTTCAGTCAAAGTCTTCAAACACAGATATTGAACAATCACTCAACACAGTAATGAAGAAATGAAACATTTGAGGAAATAGAACCAGTAAGGTTGGTGAAGACAATGATTTGGTAGACCAGTTCCAACTGCTGTCTCAGTTGTACGTCTGGTTGGAGCGGCTGAGTATTTAAACTCGAGGACACACAGTCCCGGACACCCAGTCGCTGAGCACGCAGCTCAGGACACCAAGTCCTCACCGTATTCTCCTTGAACTAAGGTCACACAGACCTCGTCCAATCACTCGTGGTAAGTCTTCAGGCGACTTCCAAACCTTCACAGACTTCGGTCACTCAGCGATCCACAATTCCTCTTGGATGCTCTAGACCATGACGCCTAACCGTCTGGAAGAAGCACAGTCTTCAAAGGTAACAAGCGTCGGATCCACGCAGGATCAATCTCTTCAGTGATGCTCAATCACTTTGGGTTTGTAGGTGTTTGGGTTGGGGTTTTTCCTCACTCGATGATTTTCGCTCAAAGTCCTCGGAGGATGGGTTGCTCTCAAATGACAAGTGTCAGTTTCTCTCGGAGCAGCCAACTAGCTAGTGGTTGTAGGGGCGGCTATTTATAGCCTAGGGAGCAGCCCGACATGATAAGACATAAATGTCCTTCAATGATATGACCGTTATGTGGATAAGATATTTTGGGACAGCTGGCGCGTAGCACAACAACGGTCGGAAATTCGACTCTCAAATTCCTCAGGGCTATCATGTTCCTCACTGTGTAGGCAATCCGCACTGGCGAATTCCTAACTCCTCAGTCAGAACAAATTCCTCAGCGACCAGAAGAACTTCGTCTCTCTCACTGAAGAAATTAACTGAACTATATGAGAATTCCAATGGCTTCACTCGAAGGGATTGGTAGGTGTAGGATTTTGAGTTAAGCATCACATGGAAATTTTTCCTTAGTATTTCCTCGACCCCCTTTAACAGTACGGTGTTTCCTATGACTCAAGAAGGAGAAAAACAAAACTATGAAAACGAAGTCTTCAAGCTTCATATTCCTTGCATGAATATCAAGTCTTCACGGACACACCAATTTCTTCACTTTCAAAGCCTTCATGAAAGTCTTCAGGAATACCAAAATCTTCAGTCGAAGAAATTCATTTTTAGGGGTCGACTTTCTCTGTAAATATCAAACTCCTCATAGACTTATAGACCTGTGTACACTCATAAACACATTAGTCCTTAACCTATAAGTCTTGAATACACCAAAATCACTAAGGGGCACTAGATGCACTTACAATCTCCTCCTTTTTGGTGATTGATGACAATATAGGTTAAGTTTTCAATGGGGATAAACATATGAAGTGTAAGTACTGATATTGAGGAATTTGATTGCAAGATATGGAAGAACTCCCCCTGAAGATGTGCATAGTGAGGAATTTGCTTTTGAAGCAATGCACACTTGAAGAGTTGAATCTTAGAGATCTCCCCATATATCTTGTAATTCATACATGCATTTTACATGTAATATGAAGAACTTGAAATGCATGATGAAATATGGTGCCTGAAGAAATTTAGCATGCGTGCAATAATATTAACGAAGAACAAGCATGCAGAATCAGAGCACAGTGCATCAAAAGTATCAGAGCACCATCGGTTTTAAGATTACAACTCAATCCAATAAAAGTTTCAGAAGAGCGAGAGTTGTAACTTAGCAAAAAAACGCCCATATAATAGACCCGCTTGAAGACTAACTCAGATTTCTCCCCCTTTGTCATCGAATGACCAAAAGGATCGAAACTGAGGACTAACGCCCCTGAAGAATATCAAGTTGATGGAGGAGCGTCAGCGTTGTCGGGGTCGGTTGTCATAGTAGGGCCTGCCGCAGTGTCGTCCAAGTCTTCATTTTCATCAGTGTCGTGCGATGAAGAATAGGAGCTGGCCACCAAGGAAGGAACTTTGACCTTCTTGAATTTCTTCGGTGGAGGTGCAGGCCAGTCAAATTCTTCCTTGAGACCCATGCTCTTCAGATCTTCTGTGTTGTAGACATGAGATAGAACAGCCCAGGTACGGTTGAAGGTTTCATGGAGGTAGTAGTGGTTTTTCTACACTGCATTGTGTGTTGAGGTCATGTTGTGAAGAATTGAACCAAACTGACGCTTGACCCATTTATGATTACGATCAACTTTCTGATGAAGACTGAAGAGTAACCCACGATCAGTCATCACCCTGGATGTTGTGGCTTGAGGAATTTGCTTGGCGGAGGTGTTGGCGGCAGAGTTATGTGTGGCAGAGTCATCATTGGTGGAGTAGGATGCAACCTTGCGAAATTGACCATCCAATGGACGAATGCCTTCATTTATCACAGCAGTTGCCTTGCCTTTGTCATCAGCTGAGGAAAATGTCCGTTTGAGGACTTCAATTGGAGGCAAGTAGCTGCCGTGGTTCAGAGTATCAGCCTTGTAATTGAGTGAAGACCTTGTCCTGATGAACCTCATAATCCATGGTGCATAAGGCTTCAGCTCAAACAGTGACATAGCAATATTGGCCAGAGTCCTCATGAAGAAATCATGGAAGTTGACGGGAACGCCATGAATGATATTGAAAAGCATATTCTTCATGATGCCAATGACTTCTTCATCATTTGAGTCATGGCCTTTGATAGGACTCATTGTCTTCGTCAGAATGCGATAGACAGTCCGTGGCACATACAGTAATTCCTTGACAAGGAATTTGGTTCGAGGGGCCTGCCCTGGCTTCAAGGGCTTCATTAGCACTTGCATGTAATGATTTGTAAGCTCAGGTTCACTGTAGACGCAACGAGCACCATCAAGGGGAGGACTGAGTGGGAGGGCACGAAGCAATTCAGTTGCTGGTGCCTTGTAGTGAGTATTTTCTGACATCCAGTCCAGCACCCAAGAGTTTACATCTTTAGAATTTCCTGTGATGTGCAGCATTGCATAGAATTGAAGAATGAGTTCTTCATTCCAATCACAGATGTCAGTGCAGAAATCCAGCAATCCAGCATCGTGAAGAACACTGAGGACTGGCTCGAAGCCTGGCAGAGATTCCATGTCCATGTGAGGAATATGTGCATGACCGAAGACTTTGTCTTTGTCGAATAGCACATAGGAATAGAAATTGGCTTGACTAGCAGTCCAGAAACGCCTCTTCCTTATGCGAGCAGAATCATAGGGATTGTAGTCAGTGAAGAACACATGCTCGTTGAAGAAATCTGCAACCTTGAACTTTTGCTTCTTTGAGAATGGATCCTTTGGCTTGGGCAGAGCAGTTTCAGTGAGTTGCATCACAACCTCAGGAATCGCAATCTCCGGTTCTTTAGGCTGAGGAATTTCTGGTTCCTCTTTAGTGGCAGTCTGCATGTTCAAAGGATCAGCAGCAGCAGTTTCTTTAGCACTAGTGGCTGGAATTTCTTCATGCACAGATGAGGTAGGATGAGTTTCTTCAGAGCCTATTTGAACGGTTGGTGCAGGGGACTGAGGTATTTGTTGTATTGGGCTGAAGTGTGGAGAATTGGGATGCTGACTTTCCCAAAAGTCATCATTCATCACAGGCGTAGTGCATCCAATATCCACGTCTTCATCTTCAATTTCTTCAACGCTAGCCTCTTCAGCTGTGAATTGAGGCATTGGCGAGGAAGCAACATGCGTTGAAGGGATCGCATCCGCTTCAATTTCTTCATCAATCTACTCTGACGAAGCAGTAGAATGATTTTCTTCATCAGATCTTCTAGGGATCACATATTCTTCACCAAAAGGAACAAGGTCCTTTGATGGCAGGGTGGAAATCGGAACAACATCAATTGGATTTTCAAGTGAGCTGGTCATAGGCTTCATTTTCTTCGGAGCTGAAGAATCTGAAGCAGATGATGCTTTCCTTTTCTTCACTGCAACTCTCTCTGCAGCCTTGGTCTTCCTCACATCTGATGCAGATGGAAGAGTAGGAGTTGGTGTAGGCGCAGGAGGATCTAAGGAATCTATTTGAATTTCCTCAGGCGCAACTGATGCAGTTGCCCTGACTTCTTCATTATCTTCAGGTGCACCACTAGTGGATGCCCTAGCAATGTATTCAACGACTGGAATGGAGTCATCAGCCTTAGAACTAGCATATTCATCAGCAGCCTGAAAGTCATCAGTGGTGCTGGCATGTTCTTCAGTTTGCTGAGTAGAGGCTTCAGCTTGAGGAATTTCTTGTTGCGATGGGGCTGCAACATTGGTGAACTTCTCAGTCAGTTTAACGAACCTGACTTTGGCTCCTTGCCAATCAGCATAGTAAGCATTGAAATCATCGCTGAGGGCTTTGATTTCAGACTAGATCTTGAGGAGTTCATCAGTTGTCATTTGACATTGATTTTCCTCAGGAACTTCTCTTTCCTGAACTGAGCCTTCTTGATTTGTCTAGCCTTCTCAAATTTCCATTTCTCTTCAGTGATGAAATGGGTCAGCATGTGACTTTGGCCAGGAGTCAAATGAAAATCAGGCATAGGAGTGTTTGGGTCCTTGTGCTAGAGATCAATGTAGTCGAGGATCGCTTTTGGATCCAAAAGCAGTTGCACATTTGTACCTTTGGCTCTAGCGTCCCTTTCTTGCCTGTCTCTGATGATTTCTGCAAGTTCATCATCATCAGCTTCATCATCAGATGGCACTTGGAAGGCAACCTGTTTCTTCTTCGGACTAGGCCGAGGACCTCGTCCAGCAGTTGCCTTTGTCTTCAGCAGAGTGGAGCCTGATGAAGAGTTTGGTGCAGCTGAGGAACTCGCTGAGACACCAGAGGCAATAGAGATGCTTGCAGTCCTTTGGCATGTGGCCAGATGTACAGGTGTTGAGGACTTTGCCGGAGCAACTGAGGACTTTGGGGGAGGAGCTGAGGACTTTGGAGGAGCAGGAGCAGCATGAGGAACTGGCCGTGAGGGCTTTGAAGAATCTGGCCGTGAGGGCATTGCTGAGGAACTTGGCTGTGAGGGCACAGTTGGTGAAGCACTTTGCTTGTGAGCGGGATTCTTTGCCATTGATTTTCTAGGCCTGATAGAGGCCTCAGTGGCAGCAGCAGTAGCATAGTCTTCATTGAATTTCCTCACTGCTTCTTTGGCTTGTCTTGCCAACTTGGCTTGGCGTTTGGCCCATTCTTAGGGGAAATCCTCACCACGCTTGATGCTGGTGGGGTCAGCTTCTTGGCCAGGTGCCAATGGAGCTCTTGGGCATGGAGGATTTAGAGTGAATTTCTTCATATACTTTGGAGTTACATATCTGTACTCCCTCCATTCTCTTGCCCATCTCCTTTCAATCCTCTGTATGCGCACCTTGTGCTGATTTTTGTTCTCCTTTCCGAACTTAGCCTCATCAGGTGTGCAATAGTCAGCATAAATGTCCTCAGGTATTTCAAATGCAGCCATGACCTCAGGCCTCTTTCCTCCTTTCTGTGGTTTCTTACCATCTACCATATTCTTCAGTTGAGGAATTTGAACAATCAAATTCTCTGAAGAAGTATGCAACTTTTCTTCGAGGAACGCTGCAAATGAGTTAAGTTGATGAGAACCTAGTGATTCAGCAGCAGACATGAGTACCTGTGAACAGAGTATAGTTGCGAGGAATTTGAAGAGGTCATATGCGTTCTCAGAAGGTTTTCAAAAAGAACAAGTTTGAGGAATTTGACCAGATGTGTCTTGAAGAATTTCACTAAGCATTCTTTGTCTTAGGTTCTAGAGTTGTATAGGTTGAGGATCCACACAATTGAGGAATCATGAAGAAAAATGATGCTTAGAGAAACGAATCAAGAACAGATGACTAGTGAGGTGTTTTGTGTGTGAGGATTTGAAGAATAAAACACCTTTGAAGATTTTGTAGAGAAAATTTGAATCAAAGAGGGCAGTAAAAGTAACTTTTAATTACCCTGGATGAAGAACACGACGAACTGAGAAGTGTAAATTTGAAGCTCGTTAGTTCAGATCTTCCACGCCCTAACTCGGCGGAGGAAGACAGCTACGGCGGCGGCGGAGTGAAGATTTCCGCGGCCGGCGCGAGTACGACGGCGACGAGGTCGAGGCAGTGAAGCTCTTCCTCACCGGCGACGATGGAGTAGCGGCGGCGCTAGGGTTTGAGAGGCTCGAGCGAGAGAGAGAGAGCGGCCGAGCGGAGTAAAGGAAGTGAGGAAGGGGTGAGGGGGTATTTATAGTCGCAGTGAAAAACTGTTCGCCCGAAGATTTTGGACGAACATGCCCCTGACCATTCTCATTCGCTTGACATGTGTCACCCACGTACTGAAAGGTGGAGATCATGTTAGATCGTGGGTGAATAGATAAGTCTATCGTAGGAAGTGGAACAGTTTGGGCGGCAAAGCCAAAAATTTTGATAAGATTAGTTTTAAAGTTCCGTTCGCAATTTCTTCAGCTGACAAGGACACGGTGAAGATTTTGAACGAGTTTCAAATAGAACGCACATGAATAATTTGTGAATAGATTGGGTTGAGTATAGCATAGAGGGGGAAGGGTCCGATCACATTCACTTAGCAGAAAATGCAACTTGAAGAAATAGCCATAAGTGAATGCTGTAGAGGACATAAACCCATATATATATATATATATATAGCCAATGTAGAAAAACGTCAGAAACAGTGAAGATTTTACAAAGTTGAAGAATTTGAAAAACTGAAGAATTTCAAAAAACGAGGAAAAAACTCAAATTGAAGATTTTCAACTTTGGTGGTGGCGTGACCCACCGTATAAGAATGATGGTTTCAGACACCGCGTACAATTGTCGTAGGGTTCTGAGAATCAAATTCTTCATTAATTTCTTCACACTTAGAGTGTTATTCTTCATTGATTGAAGAAAAACGTTTCTTCATGTGTTGCACATCTAAGTCATCAATTTTGCGTAAGTGTTAGGATGAGTGTCCTTTTCAAAGAACATTCGAAGAATCTAAGATATTTAGCTCACACCGCAACTTGCTAAATCTCTTCTCATCCAAGGGCTTTGTGAAGATATCGGCTAGCTCTTCTTCAGTCTTCACATGCTCGATAGAAATGTCGCCCTTCAACACATGATCACGAAGAAAATGATGACGAATCTGAATGTGCTTTGTCTTCGAGTGCTGAACTGGGTTGTGAGCAATCTTGCTGGCACTCTCATTGTCACAGTAGAGAGGCACATTCTTCACGTTGATGCCGTAGTCCTTGAGAGTTTGCTTCATCCACAGCAATTGAGCACAGCAAGAACCGGCAGCAATGTACTCAGCTTCCGCGGTAGACGGTGATACGTAGTTCTGTTTCTTCGAGGACCAACAGACCAAAGATCGTTCGAGGAAATGACAAGTACCAGATGTTGACTTGTGGTCCACACGATCACCAGCATAGTCAGAGTCAGAATATCCAATTAGATCAAAAGTAGAGCCCTTGGGGTACCATAATCCTAGTGTTGGTATGTGAGCTAGATATCGAAGAATATGCTTCACAGCCTTATGGTGTGATTCCTTCGGTGTAGCTTGAAATCGGGCACACATGCAAACACTAAGCATTATATCTGGCCTAGATGCACATAAGTACAATAAAGAGCCAATCATGGAGCGGTATACCTTGTGATCGAAGTCAATACCATTTTCATCAGTGCATAGATGGCCATTTGTGGGCATAGGAATTTTGACTCCTTTGCAATCTTGCATGCCGAAATTCCTCAGAACATCCTTGAGGTATTTCTCCTGAGATATGAATATGCCATTGTGTTGTTGACGAATTTGAAGACCTAAGAAGAATTTCAACTCTCCCATCATAGACATTTGATATTCTTCACTCATCATATAGGCAAATTCATCACTATAACGTTGGTCAGTACAGCCAAAGATAATATCATCAACGTATATTTGGCATACAAACAGTTCACCATCATAAGATTTAGTAAAGAGAGTAGGGTCGAGTGAACCGGGTGTGAAGCCATTCTTCGCGAAGAATTCTTTCAAAGTATCATACCACGCCCGAGGGGCCTGCTTGAGGCCATAGAGGGCCTTGTTGAGTCTGAAGACTTTGTCAGGATTCTTTGGATCTTCAAAACCTGGGGGTTGAGCAACATATACTTCTTCCTCAAGCTTACCATTGAGGAATGCACTTTTCACATCCATTTGATATAAAGTGATATTATGATGGTTAGCATAAGCAAGTAATATGTGAATAGCCTCAAGTCTAGCAACAGGTGCAAAAGTTTCATCGAAATCAATTCCTTCAACCTGTGTGTAGCCTTGAGCTACAAGTCGTGCCTTATTCCTCACCACAAGGCCATTTTCATCTTGCTTGTTGCGGTAGATCCACTTTGTGCCAATGATATTATGCTTGTGAGGATCTGGACGTTTGACCAGTTCCCAGACATTGTTGAGCTCGAACTGATGTAATTCTTCTTGCATGGCCTGAATCCACTCAGGCTCCAGAAATGCTTCATCTACCTTAGTGGGCTCTATGATAGAGACAAAAGCATAGTGCCCACAAAAGTTAGACAAATGTGAAGCTTTTGAGCGGGTGAGAGGACCTGGTGCTTCAATGTCATCGATGATCTTTTCAACTTGCACTTCTTTTGCAACGCAAGGATGAGCTGGTTGTCGTCGAGGAACTTGATCAGCATTTTCTTCAGCACCATTTTCTTCAGCATTTTCCTCAGGTGCATTAGCTCGACGATCTTCGCATTCTGGAATGAATTCTCCAGTAGATTCTTCGGTAGGAATGACATCCTCAGTAGCCTTGAACTTGATAGAATCCTCAGGTATTGGTTCATCTATCACAGAAGGTAGGTGCTCTCTTTGCAAGCCATTAGTTTCATCGAACCGCACATCTACAATTTCAACAACCTTGTGAAGAGCGTTGTTGAACACTCTGTAGGTCTGCGAGTCCTTTCCGTATCCAAGCATAAAACCTTCATGTGCTTTCGGTGGGAATTTAGCATTGTGATGAGGATCCCTAATCCAACATTTAGCACCGAAGACTTTGAAATAACTCACATTGGGTTTCTTGTTAGTGAGGAGTTCATAGGCAGTCTTCTTGAAGAATTTGTGAAGATATACTCTGTTGATGATGTGGCATGCGGTATCAATTGCATCAATCCAAAAACGATGAGGCATTTTGTATTCATCAAGCATAGTGCGAGCCATCTCAACAAGAGTTCTGTTCTTGCGCTCCACGACGCCATTTTGCTGAGGAGTATAAGGAGCAGATAACTCATGAGTAATACCAAGTTCATCAAGATAGTCATTAAGACCAGAATTCTTGAACTTAGTTCCATTGTCACTCCTGATGTGCTTGATCTTCACACCAAAGTTGGTTGAAGCTCTCAAGGAAAATCGTTTGAAGACTTCCTGCACTTCATGTTTGTAAGTGACATTGTGTACCCATGTGTAACGAGAGTAATCATCAACAATAACAAAGCCATATAGAGATGCATCATTAGTGACTGCTGAGTAATGATCAGGACCAAAGAGGTCCATGTGAAGCAATTCGAATGGATGAGTAGTGGTCATGATAGTCTTCGCTGGATGCTTGGCCTTGGTCATTTTTCCAGCTTCACAGGCACCACACAAGTGATTCTTGAGGAATTTGACATTCTCAATGCCAATGACATGCTTCTTCTTCACAAGCGTGTGCAGATTCCTCATGCCTGCGTGACCAAGTCGTCGATGCCATAGCCAGCCTTCTAAAGCTTTTGCCAGTAAGCACACGGCTGGTTGTGGTCCTGTAGAGAAATCAACAATATACAGATCTCCTCTCCTAAAGCCTTCGAAGACTTTGGAATTGTCAGCTTCCATAATCACAACACAATGATATCTTCCAAAGACAACAACCATATCGAGATCACAAAGCATTGAGACTGACATGAGGTTGTATCCTAAGGACTGGACAAGCATGACTTTGTCCATGTGTCGATCCTTTGAGATCGCAACCTTACCTAGACCCAATACCTGACTTTTGCCTTTGTCAGCGAAGATGATATGCTTCAGATGTGATGGTGTTAAGGGAGCATCCATCAATAGGTTCTTGTCACCAGTCATGTGATTTGTACATCCACTATCGAGGACCCACTCGTTGGCTTTGGGTTGATCATCCTGCAGATGAATTAGTGCAACTTACGATCTCATATACTTCATTAGTGAAGAATATGATATCAAGTTTATCAGTTCAAATTCATCAAGCAATAGCACAGACAAGCAGTGTGAGGACGTGTGAAATGAAAGTTCATTTCATCATGATTCGCCTGCGTCCTTTCAGGCATTTTGTCAGGCCCCCAGCAAATTCTTCAGATGTTAAAGCACGTCTGGAGACCTGACCCTGCGGAAGAAGTTAGTTATTTTTCTTCACCACCCACATCTGAAGGGGTGGCAAAGAATTCATCACTCTGCGAGCACCATATGAGAAAGGTGGCATAGAAGCTAGTCCACTTTGTTTCACATAAGAGGGGTTAGGGTAAGCATATGAGTAAGCAGAGAAATTCTTCGAGGACTTATGAACATAATTATTTGAAGAATAATGTGCATATTCATAGCCCTTAGCTCTACCCTGTGAAATAGAAGGGTTAGCACGATAATGATCATATGAGGACTTTGATCCTTTTGAGGAATTTGATCCACGTGAGGAATTTTGTCCGTATGAGGACTTGGATCCATATGAAGAATTTGGTCCATATGAAGAGTTTGATCTGGGGTTCCTATTCTTCACTGGTGGTGTCATGAGGACATTCACCTGAAGACTTTCAACATAACTTTTGGGAACCCAGATTTTCTTCATAGGGGAACCGTTCCTGCAGTTAGTGCCAACATATCTAGCAAATACTTCACCATTCTGATTTTTGAACAGTTTATAGTTGGAGTAAAATTACTCATCAGAAGAATGAGGAGATTCACATGTAAAGCCAGATAAGTTAGATGGATCAACTGGAGGTCCCTTTGCAGCAACCCATGAGGTTTTGGGGTACTGCTCAGGCTTCCAATATGTTCCATCAGCGTTGAGTTTCCTCTCAAAGGTAATACCCTCTTTCCTAGGGTTTTTGTTGAGCATCTGCTTTTTAAGCACATCACAAAGAGTCTGATGCCCTTTGAGGCTTTTGTACATGCCTGTCATATACAATTCCTTTAGCCCTGCATCGTCAGTGATACTAGCAATGTCCTCAGATGAGGAATTAGTGATAGCAGAAGCAGGTAAAGAATTTATAACATTTGAAGCATTTGAACATTCAGGTGAAGAATTAGCAGATTCACATTCAATGCACTTTAAGCATGGAGGATCAAATTCTTCCTGAGTAGCGCTGATTTGTTGAGCAAGTAATGAATCGCGCTCCTTCTGAAGATCTTCATAACTCACTCTTAGCTTCTCAAGATCTTGCTTTCTTTGAAGAAATTCATAAGAAAGCTTCTCGTGATCAGATAAGAGAGTTTTATGATGACTTTGAAGGTTGTCAAACTTAGACTGAAGTTTCTGAAGATTTTCAGTTAAGTCTTTAGTGCGGTCCATTTCATCACCCAACATATCATCACTTTTATCTAGCATGTTTTGAAGTTTTTCAATAGCCTTTTGTTGTTTCACGGCAATCTTAGCAAGTTTAGAGTAGCTAGGCTTAAGATTTTCATCAGATTCATCGTCACTTGATTCAGAGGAGGGGTATTTAGTTAACTTAGCAGCCTTTGCCATGAAGCAATAGGTGGGAGCGTAGTCGTCATTGCCTTCATCAGCGTTGTTGGTGTTGCCATTTTCTTCAGAGTTGAAGATAGACTTGCTGACAAATGCGGTAGCAAGAGCTAGACTTGCCACACCCGACTCAGACTCCTCGGATGCCTCCTCTTCCTCATTATCCTCAGATTCAGCCTCAGAATCCATTTCCTTGCCAATGAATGCCCGAGCCTTCTTGGATTTGCTCTTCTTGTGGGATGAAGACTTTGAGGATTTTGATGATGAAGACTTCGAAGATTTCTTCTTCTTTAATTCCTTGTCCCACTGAGGATAATCTTGAATGTAGTGACCAGGCTTCTTGCATTTGTGGCATAGCCTTCTCTTATAGTCACTTGATGAGGAATCACTGCTCCTTGAAGATTTTCCAAAGCGACCACGTCTTGAGAATTTCTGGAACTTCTTCATGAGCAGTGCTAGCTTCTGGCTCAATTCTTCAGGATCACCAAGGCTACTACCAGAATCTTCACATTCAGATTCAGACACTGCCTTGGCTTTTAGGGCACGTGTTTTGCCATAGCTTGAACCATAGAGATCTCTCTTTTCAGCAAGCTGGAACTCATGAGTATTTAGCCTCTCAAGGATATCAGCGGGATCTAGTGACTTGTAATCAGCACGCTCTTGAATCATCAGTGCTAGAGTGTCAAATGACGAATCGAGTGATCTCAGCAATTTCTTCACCACCTCATGGTCGGTGATGTCAGTGGCACCGAGCGCTTGAAGCTCATTTGAGATATCAGTGAGGCGATCGAAGGTTTGTTGAACATTTTCATTGTCGAGTCTTTTGAAGCGGTTGAAGAGATTGCGAAGAACGTCAACACGAGAGTCACGTTGAGTTGAGACTCCTTCGTTTACTTTGGAGAGCCTATCCCAGATAAGCTTAGCAGTTTCCAAAGCACTCACTCTACCATACTGCCCTTTACTCAGATGACCACATATGATATTCTTTGCTTGAGAATCGAGTTGCTTGAATCTCTTCACATCAGCAGCATTCAGGGAAGGTGTGACTGAGGGAACACCATTTTCCACAACGTACCAGAGATCGTTGTCAATTGCTTCAAGATGCATTCGCATCTTATTCTTCCAGTAGGGGTAGTCCGTGCCATCGAAGGTAGGACACCCAGCAGAGACCTTGATCATACCTATGGTCGACATAACTAGAACTCCAGGTGGTAAAACCAAAATCACACAGAACAAGGGAGTACTTTGCTCTGATACCAATTAAAAGTGCGTTATATCAACTAGAGGGGGGTGAATAGGCGATTTTTATGAATTCTTCACTGAGGAATTTGCCGGTGAGGAAATTCCTTAGCAAAGAACTACTTGCAGCGGAATAAGTACTCAGAAGTAAGCATGACAGAATACACACGTAGTCATCATGATGAAATGAAGACAAACACAGAGTACAGGAAGCGTAAACACAGGATAACACAAGATGAAGACAAACAGACTGAAGAAATCGAACTGAGGAAATTGAGAAAGTCTTCAGTCAAAGTCTTCAAACAGAGATATGAACAATCACTCAACACGGTAATGAAGAAATGAAAGAGTTGAGGAAATAGAACCAGTAAGGTTGGTGAAGACAATGATTTGGTAGACCAGTTCCAACTACTATCTCAGTTGTACGTCTGGTTGGAGCGGCTGAGTATTTAAACTCGAGGACACACAGTCCCGGACACCCAGTCGCTGAGCACGCAGCTCAGGACACCAAGTCCTCACCGTATTCTCCTTGAACTAAGGTCACACAGACCTCGTCCAATCACCCGTGGTAAGTCTTTAGGCGACTTCCAAACCTTCACAGACTTCGGTCACTCAGAAATCCACAATTCCTCTTGGATGCTCTAGACCATGACGCCTAACCGTCTGGAAGAAGCACAGTCTTCAAAGGTAACAAGCGTCGGATCCACGCAGGATCAATCTCTTCAGTGATGCTCAATCACTTTGGGTTTGTAGGTGTTTGGGTTGGAGTTTTTCCTCACTCGATGATTTTCGCTCAAAGTCCTCAGAGGATGGGTTGCTCTCAAATGACAAGTGTCAGTTTCTCTCGGAGCAGCCAACCAGCTAGTGGTTGTAGGGGGCGGCTATTTATAGCCAAGGGAGCAGCTCGACATGATAAGACATAAATGCCCTTCAATGATATGACCGTTATGTGGATAAGATATTTTGGGACAGCTGGCGCGTAGCACAGCAACGGTCAAAAATTCGACTCTCAAATTCCTCAGGGCTATCAAGTTCCTCACTGTGTAGGCAATCCGCACTGGCGAATTCCTAACTCCTCAGTCAGAAAAAATTCCTCAGCAACCAGAAGAACTTCGTCTCTGTCACTGAAGAAATTGACTGAACTGTATGAGATTTCCAATGGCTTCACTTGAAGGGATTGGTAGGTGTAGGATTTTGAGTTGAGCATCACATGGAAATTTTTCCTTAGTATTTCCTCGACCCCCTTTAACAGTACGGTGTTTCCTATGAGTCAAGAAGGAGAAAAACAAAACTATGAAAACGATGTCTTCAAGCTTCATATTCCTTGCATGAATATCAAGTCTTCACGGACACACCAATTTCTTCACTTTCAAAGTCTTCATGAAAGTCTTCAGGAATACCAAAATCTTCAGTCGAAGATATTCATTTTTAGGGGTCGACTTTCTCTATAAATATCAAACTCCTCATAGACTTATAGACCTGTGTACACTCATAAACACATTAGTCCCTTAACCTATAAGTCTTCAATACACCAAAATCACTAAGGTGCACTAGATGCACTTACAGCGTGTGTTTGTGATAGAGAGATCCACTCGAGATCGTGAGGGGACTATATGGGTGGGAGATCGAGGGATGAGGTGCGTGTGCGATAGAAAGATGCCCCGAGAGAAATCGAGATAGACCATGCACATGTTTGTGATGGAGACTAAGAATTAGCTAGTCATATACATATAGGGGGGACTGTGTGTGCCTACAATTGAGTGAGAGACCATCATACTTGGCTAGGCATGAGATTGTGTGTGTGTGCGTGTGAGATGGAGAGATAACGAGGGAGAGAGATAGAGTTTTAGATGGGTCTATTGAGTGCTAGTGAGATATGTGTGTGTATGTGTGACCCAGGGAGATGAAGAGTTTGAGAGAGAGAAGGGAGAGCTCCGAGACGATAGAGTGGTGCGTGAGAGAGTTACAGGCAATGAGCCAAGGAATTTGTGTGCGTACGATGAGTGCACCCAAGATATTTAGCTTGGACTAGAGAGTCATACATAGTGTGCGAGAGAGACCTATAGATGGAGTATATATGCATGCAAACTAGAAAGACCGCCCCCCCCCCACACACACACACAGAGAGAGAGAGAGAGAGAGAGAGAGATGGAGAGAGAGGGAGAGGGACCAACAAGGTTTGTGTGTTGGATGCGTGCGACAGAATTGAAGATTGTCGGCGAGAGAGAAAGAGCAGGAATCTGAGAGAGGGGGAGGTCGTGTTTTATGCATCAAAGACTAATATAAACCATGTTTCAATATAAACTTGCATTCAAATATTTAAATTGGAGAACATGTTGTCTACAATCCACACATGAACGGAGATATCCGTATATCAAACAAGTTCATTAATTTGACTTTCAACATGTTCATGGAGTACTATAATACTGTACAACATGCTGCTCGATTGTGGTGTTCAATTTTGGATTTAGTTCACTATTTTGACCTGGTGAACGAGCTATTTCATTGAATCGAGATATTTCATTTTGTGTTTGATTCCCATTTTTGAGTGGGTCAACTATTTGTCATATAGTAAATCGTTAGCAACGAGCATGTAAAAACACATTACTCCCGAGCATCATCTCTCCATCTAAAAAAGAAGAGGCAAACTAATATTTCAAAATTTGATTCAAATCGACTTGGTAAGGTAGACGTGGATGCTCGTTCCCAAAATTTGAACGAACCGTTAAACACCCTCTGCTCAGTGGAATTTGCCCGGGCAAATAAATGGGAGACACGAAATTACCGGCCTATGTTGGACACACATCAATTGGCCCATTGTACATCGAGGGTAGGTTCGTAACTTCATCCAAGCGCGCCTTCTCCTCGGCCGAAATGATATGTGCCGAATAATTCATAAACCATGGTGGGCAAAACACCCTCTCCTCGCCCGAAATCGCTCGCACCGACTATTTAAAAGCATGCCCTCCTCGCCTGAAATAGCTCGCGCCCACTATTTCAAAACACGCTCTCCTCGCCCGAAATTGCTCGCACCCACTATTTCAAAACACACCCTCCTCGCCCGAAATCACTCGCACCCACTATATTTCAAAACACGCCCTCCTCGCCTGAAACCGCTCGCGCCCACTATTTGGGAGAAGCAAAGTTACTCTACTATCCCCGACCCTCAGTACACATACCCAAGCTGAGAATCCTAAAGGCAGGGGTAGAACTGTAACTCCCCCCCCCCACACACACACATTTCACACAAATGCGTCCGTAAGACATGGTTCCCCCTCCCAATTCCACCTTCATACCTCGTGGGCACCAAATCACCTTCTCCCCGGAAGCTCCCTTCTCCTGAGCCGTGAAACCTCAGCCCCTCCTCCATGGCGCCCCCACCACACCAAATTCACAGCCGCCCTCCTCCCTAATGCCGGAGACATTGTCCATTTGTCGTCGTGCACTGGGCCATGTGCCTCTTACTCTGTGCTGCCGGAGCTACCTCGACGACGGCCGCGTGAACCGTACCGGAGCCGATTCACCCCCGCTATTGTTCACGACGCCGGAGCGGCTCCAACCTCGGGTCCGTCCAGAGCCCCGGCGCTGCTTCCCCATAGCCGTCGACCGCCGCGACATCTCTGCTTCCCTGCCACCGGTAGCCACCGCAACCGCGCCGGCCTCGCCGACTCGGCAGCTGGAGCTGCCTACTTCACCAGGCCGCCAGATAGGTCGCACCCTCATATCAAATCACTTTATTTAGGCGTTAGTTGTCTAATTTTTATTCTGGGCCAATCGATTCCCAATGGGAAGCAGCACCCCTCGAGGCGGCGGAGCTCCTAGGCTGCCGGTTGGCTGGTGCCTAACATAAGGGTGCGGGGGCGCAAGTTCGCCGTGGAAGCAGCGCTTAGATGGCTATCTAAGAGTTGCGTGGGTTGAAGGTACTGCCGCCGCCGGATCTGGATGACGGTGAGTCTTTGTGGATTGGCCCGGGGGCGGCGCAACCACGGCAGTGCAGTGGGGCGGAGAGCGGGGTTTTGGTCGAGGCCACGGATGGCGGAGGCAGGCTGCTCTGCCGGTGGTCGCTGGCTCTTCGGGGAAGATTCCGAACAGTGTCAGCCAGGAGGCACAAGACAGCCATCAAGTCATCCGGTGTATATTGGATAGTACCAAAATAAAATAAAATCGTGTGACCCAATTTAGTCTTCAGTCAACAGACGTGAGACCACTCTCGTACCTTGTTGTTGATCTCTTAGGATATTTCTTCAGATCAGAGATATGTGTCGTTCTTAACATTATGCATTTTCTACGTCTTCAGCCACACCGTCTTCCGACTCACCGCAGATGCTCCAACTAGAAGGGAGCTATAGTCTCCACTCAACAGTTCACTGCATCGAATGCGTGTGCCCGACATGGACAGCCACAACAACTGCAGGGCCATCGACAAGTCGGCACATGATGCTCACTCCTATGGATGGCGGCCAGATAGGTTGTACCCTCATCTTACTTGTGTGCAACATTTTGGCTTTGTTATTCATCTAAGCATGGAAATAGATTATCACATTTCACTATATATTCATGCTGATCTCTTATTGGTCTTGTTCAGGAGTTAACGATGTTCCATAGTTCAGCTAAGAGACTTGTTCTTTAGGTAATGTTGTTCCATAGTTATCATCCATCAGCCAATGCTATCCCACGGGCTGGTAATTATAGTATTATACCACTTTTAGTATTACCTATGTGTTTCTTTAATACTTTTGTGTGCCATCTAGTTAATCTCGAATGCAAATGATACATATTTTGTAGCTTTCATCTGTGTTCTCCCTTTAGTTATTGAGACCTGTTGCTGCTAGTTAACCCCAGTCCTACTATTTATGTCGTCTCCTACAGGCACTCATTACATAAATCTAACTACTAGTTGTCTTCCATGCATGTTAGATATAATTGCACACACTAATTTATCCACAAGAACCTCACAGAGCAATGTAACGGCCAACAAACTTGATGTTAATGATACCCAATATGATGGAACATGTAAAGGCAGTTCTTCACAAGACTTGCAGGAAGATGATGGATCCTACTCACCCCACAAGGTCCTTGCTCTAACTTGGACCGTGATATGGGTACAACATGCATATAATGTCCTGGAGTGCATCTACTCTGTTGCAATGCCTTGTGCTTAGCCTGCTGATCATGCATGTAAATATGGCATGCCTTCTTATTTTTCAGTACCTATTCCATTCATGATAACATGTTTTCAAATTCAAGTACTATCGTTCTACTCTATCGCAATGCCATCTGCTTAATTTGGACATCATGCTTCTGAATATCTTATGCATTGTTATTCATCAGTATGTACTTCATCTGTCTACCATACCATGTTCCTTTTTTTACATTGAAGTGTTGTTCTAGTGGTCTCTTGCAATGCCATATTAGTTTCCCAATCATACATGCATATGTTGCCTTAGTGCTTTTTTGTATGTATTCCGCAACATACAGTTTTACATTCAAGTAGTGTTTTTTTACATTGTTGCCCTATCGTATCCCTAGCTCTTACATCATACTCCCTCCATCCGGATTACATGTCACGGAAATGGATAAAACTGGATGTATCTAGAACTGAAATACGCCTAGAACCATCCATTTATTTCTGGATGGAGGGAATACATGTCAATATGTCATGCATTTCTACTCTTTAGTACCTATTACATCTGTGTTGTAGCATGTTTTATAATTGAAGCACCATTCTTCTATATAAGGCATGCAAGGGGAAGACGGCTATGTTAGAATCTGAAGGGTTACAAACCAGGTCTTTGCAAAAGATCCAAATGCCAGGAGATAATAAACCAACTCCAGTTTTCGTAGATACTGCTCCAGCACAGAGAAACCCAACTCCACTGATAATAAGCAGATTTTAGTGGCCAAAGAACTAGTCCGCTCCAGTCCAGCAAAAATATGTCAACTCCATTCTAAGAAGCGTGTGCGTATCCTTGCATCATGAAATTTTATAGCATTCTAATCATATTTTCTACACGTTTCTTACCCATCTCTCTTTTAGAAAATAAGGTTAAACGATAGAAGATTTCCTCCATTGGGATCATATTCGAGGAAAGTATCTTGCGGGACTTCTCCGTGCTCCAATGCTGATGTAAGTACCTATTGTATATCACTATATTTTTTACATTAGCATGTATTTTGTTAATCAGCGTGAATCCAACCTTTATCTGATCTAAAACTAGTTGTAGAAAAATGTTAAAGGCGACAATGTTGATTTTTGTAAGGAAAACTGTGTGGTAGTTTTGCATACTGAGCTGCATGAGTGTACTATCTCATATCATGCACATTACTGAATTGTAGTGCTGCTCTAGTTACCCATTCATTCATTGTGTCGATGTTGCTTTCGTATTATCTTACCTGGCTGATGATAGTTGTGCCATATTGTGTTAATTTGGTGTAGGCTGGTGTGGTCTGGTTGCCCAAACATTCGTTGTGTCAATGTTACTTTCCTATTATCTGACCTGGCCAATGATAGCAATGCTAGTGTGTTAATTTGGTGCAGGTTGCTGAAGATAAGAAGACAAACTCTAAAAACAGCAAGGCAACCCCACTGTTTCTTTCCAATAAATCTAGGGCAGGTAATATGGCAATAACTCTTGGTTAATCTGTTCGGTTCCCCTCCTAATTTATGTTATGATGCAGTGGTCGAGACACTCTCCAATATCAATAATACAAGCCTGCCAAAATCGCAATCTGAATCTGTTCAGTTTCCTTTGTCTCGAATGCAACGGAAAAAATGTACATTTGTGAACCAATTAATGGCTGAAGCAATGATGGAAATGGTGGAGAAATCAGAGGTGCACATTCGTGCGCAACAACAACTAATCAATGTTTTTAGACACAGTGTAGCAAAGTAGCAAGAACTTGCCCACATGCTTATGGGCGTCATTCGCGTTGAGGTTGCAGATTGTGACGTTGTAGATCGTTAGGTTCTGTTCATTTATTTGCACTGGCATCAATCTTCGATTGCCTAGTGGATGTAATTTCCTGTAATATATGCTGGATGTGCAACATTTTTCCCTGTATGTCGTACCTTTGCTTGAGGTTTTGGTCCTGCATAATTGCTCGTCGTAATGGGCTCAAATTATCTAATTGGGCCTAAAGACATGTACGAACTTTTGTGGGACCATTAAGTTAATGGGCCATTACCAGGCCAAAAGTTCATGGTCGGCCCTCTTACCTCCCGGGTCGTTAACATGCCAACATCGAAGCGGGCAACAGGTGGGCCCATTTGATTTCACGGGTCGTTAACAGGCCGATACTAAGGTCGGGCTACATATGGCCCAACTATACTGTGGGCCTTTAGCAGGCCGAAAGAGATAACGGGCTCGTACTGGACCATGAAGAGCATGGGCCACTAAAAGGCTGAAAGTCAGGTCGTACTGTAAATGGCCCAACTGTGTTGTGGGCCTTTAGCGGGCCGAAAGAGAAACTGGGCTGGTATTGGACCATGAAGAGCATGGGCCATTAAAAGGCCAAAACTCAGGTCCGGCTGCAAATGGCCCAACTCATTTATGGGCCGTCAACAGGCTGAAAGACACACCGGGCCAGAAATTGGCCCAACACTTAAATGGCTTGCTAAAAGGCTGAAAGATGTACATCCTGAAAATTGGCCCATCCCTTGAATGGGTCGTTAATAGGCCGAAACCACATCGGGCTGATATTGAGCCCAAATATATAGCGGGTTGTTAATGGGCTCGAACTGACGATGGGCTGCAATGGTGTCAAATCGTTAACGGGCCGTTGACGGGCTGAATTGGCACATCTCGTATGGGCTATGGGCTTAAATGGACCTAACACAAGTAGGCCTTATATGGGCTGGCCTGCTAATTTTTACTGGGCCGGCCTTTTTCACCGGAATGGGCCACTGTTGGGTCGTGCCACGTGTCGACCTACCATATGCGCCTCCTGTCCAATGAGTGGATGACATCTATGCCGACGCGGAGCTGACACGTGGTTTCGTCGGCCAATCAGAATTTTACACATGGAAAATTGGCATTGGTCCGGGCTGTTAACATGATATCGGATCCAAACCGGAACCCGATAGCTTAACGGCGACCCGTTATGGTGGATGACACGTGTCGGTCACCCTTGACGAAAGCACTTCTATGACGCGTGATTTATCGTCATGGAAGTGGACACTTCCGTGATGATAATTTTGGTAATGTCATGGAACACTTCTATGACAGCACATGTATGACTATCTTGATTCTGTCATAAAATCGTCATGGATGTACATGCATGACAGAAAACGTGACCTACTGTGACAAACATGTATCATTACGGAAGTGTATTTTTTTTGTAGTGTCATGACATGTTATTGACACTCGAGCTTGTAAGCCACCTTGGCGGCATGGTGCTCCAAAAGTTCCCCAATAGGCATTTGAGAGGATTCATCTTGATCATCTTGAGCACCGTCTTGATTTTGCTCTTGATCTTGAGCTTGCACTTGATCTTGAGCTTGCTCGGAGTCATGAACTTGATCTTGGGCATCATTTGGTGCATCACCATCTTCATGAGGTAGATCTTGCCCTTGATCTTGTTCATTAGGTTGAGGGCCTTCACTTTATTCTTCGGAAGCGTGTGGGTCTAGCATCGGTGATGGCTCCACTTGAGTAGAGCATTGTCCTTCTCCTTCGGCCACAAGGGGTCCTCAATGGGGACTATTTGACCAATCCCCATTCTTCTTATGGATTGAGGAGGAATTTCATCACCTACATCACAAAGACCAATTTGCTCCACTTGGGAGCCATTATTTTCATCAAACTCCATGTTACACATCTCTTCGATGAGTCCATTGGACTTGTTGGGAACACGGTAAGTATGAGAGTTTGTAGCATAACCAACAAATATGCCCTCTTGAGCTCTAGGTTCAAATTTAGACAAACGAACACCTTTCTTGAGAATGAAACACTTACACCCGAACACCCGAAAGTACTTGAGGTTGGGCTTGTTACCGGTAAGTATCTCATATGGAGTCTTGTTCAAGCCTTTGTAGAGATAGAGCCGATTTGGATGCAGGACATGTGGTGTTGATAGCTTCGGCCCAAAATTTGTACGGAGATTTGAATTCCGCCATCATGGTCCATGCCGCATCCATCAACATCCGGTTCTTCCTCTCCGCAACACCATTTGTTGAGGGGTATAGGTTGCGGCATATTGGTGCTTGATCCCCTCATCAGTAAGAAACTCATCCAAGGTGTAGTTCTTGAACTCGATGGCATTGCTACTTCTAATCATCAATAACTTTTCATTATGTTGTCGTTGAGCTTCATTTGCAAAGTCAATGACGGTTTGTTGGGTCTCACTCTTCCTCTTGAAGAAATATACCCATGTGTATCTTGAGTAATCATCCACAATCACCAAGCAATATTTTCTTCCCCCAAGACTACCAAAGGATGGAGGACCAGAGAGATCCATGTGAAGGAGCTCCAAGGGCCTCTTCGAGTAGATGATAGTCATGAGTCAGTGAGCCATCTCTTGTAGCTTTCCCTCAATACAAGCACTACAAGCATGATCTTTCGCAAAACTCACATTTGTTAGTCCACGAACATGATACCCTTTGAGAAGGCTTTGCAAAGATCTCATATTGACATGGGCTATTCGACGATGCCAAAGCAATCTCACATCAACTTTAGCCATTAGGCATGTCACAATCTTAATGGGACGCTCCAAAAAGTTAACCACATAGAGATCGTTCTCGACATCCCAACAAAGTCTACTTTAAGAGTCTTTCTCCACAAAAGGGCCATAGTATCAAGATCAAAGAATTTTGCAAAGCCCATGAGTTCAAATTGATGAACAAAAAGTAAATTGTATGCAAGGGGCTCGACAATCATGACCTTCTCAATAGATAAATCTTGAGAGATGACTGTCGGTGTCAAAACCGGCGGATCTCGGGTAGGGGGTCCTAAACTGTGCGTCTAATGCTAATGGTAACAGGAGGCAGGGGACACGATGTTTTACCCAGGTTCGGGCCCTCTCGATGGAGGTAATACCCTACTTCCTGCTTGATTGATCTTGATGATATGAGTATTACAAGAGTTGATCTACCACGAGATCGTAGAGGCTAAACCCTAGGAGCTAGCCTATGATTATGATTGTCCTTGTCCTACGGACTAAACCCTCCGGTTTATATAGATACCGGAGGGGGCTAGGGTTACACAAAGTTGGTTACAAAGAAGGAGATCTAACATCCGAATCGCCAAGCTTGTCTTCCACGTAAAGGAGAGTCCCATCCAAACACGGGCCAAAGCCTTGAGTCTTGTATCTTCATAGTCCAACAGTCCGGCCAAAGTATATAGTCCGGCTATCCGGATACCCCCTAATCCAGGACTCCCTCAATGACCACCTTTCCAAGACCCAATACCTTAGAAGTTGAGGCATCACCGAATTGGACATGGGTGAGCATAGATGGAATTTCTTGCACATCCACCACCAAGTCCTTGCTTCCGGTCATATGATTTGTTGCACCACTGTCGAGCAACCATGACACCCCACTGGAAGCAAAGTCCTACAAGAGATTAATGCTTGGATTTAGGTACCCATTTTTGAATGGGTCCTTTAATGTTAGTAACAAGGTTCTTAGGAACCCAAATAGACCACTCAATGTACTCATAAGAAGAACCAACAAATTTGGCATAAACATGCACATCACTAGCACGACATAAAACATATGAAGGATTAAAATCGGCGGCTTTGTTGGGAGGAGTGGTCTTGCCCTTCTTGACATTACCACCCACTTCCTTGTCCTTCTTCTCATGAGCACCCTCCCCCGCCTTGACAAAGGCTTCCTTAAGAGGGAGAGGTTGCTCGCTCTTCTTCTTCTTCTTCTTCTTCTTCTTCTTCTTTGACTTGGATGTAAACCCAAGTCCTTCCTTAACCACAACTTCATTTTGATTTCTCAAAAGGTCATTTAGATTCTTCTCACCATGTATGCAAGTCACAAGGCCCTTCTCAAGTTGCTCTTTCAACTTGGCACTATCCTCCACAAGATGCACATGCTTGTAACAAGGGTTAGTAGCATGGGCATTATCAATCAAAACAAAATGAGGGCACGTGGTAATATCCTTGGTTAGTTTCACTTGGAGTTAAATAAGACTCCTTGAGAGAGGCATGGACACCCTTCAAGACCTTGTGAGCCTTGTTGAGTATGTCAAACTCTTCCTTGAGTCTATCATGGCCAACCCCAAGTGCAACCTTCTCGGATTTAAGCACACGAGTAAGAACAATAGCATGATCAAGATCCTTTTGTAATTTAGCAAGGTCAACGTTGTGTGACTCCTCAAGAGCCAAACGAAGACCTTGTCCTTCCTTAAGAGCAATGGATAGATCCGCAATTTCATCGGCATAGTCACGACCATGCCCTTCTAATTTAGAGATTGTGTCCTCATGAGACTCAATGATATCATTGGCCTCACCAAGTTGCTCCAAGAGAGCAACAAAGTGCTTCTTGGTCTCACCTCTTAGCTTACTCAAGAACAAATCAAATTCGTTCTCGTCCACCTTTGCCTCCACATGATTATCCACACAATCCAACATGAACGAATAGTAGTTATGGAAGTTTTGATGTTGGAGGTTACCTTGTTGGTACCTTTGGCCATGAGGCACTTGGCAATGAGGTTCTCGTTGGGGGCATTGAAGAGAGACACCTTGGTTAGGGAATAGGTGGCAATGGCCATGGTGGTCGTTGTCATTCCTTCACCACTTGTATATTCATCATCATCGGAGAGGTACTCTTATTGTGCCACCAACCCCTTTTGAGGCACTTTTTTGGTGAAGTTGTTCTTATTTGGGAAGGACTTGGCCTTGTCCGTGCGGATAAGCTTGTCACCATTGTCTTCCCTCTTCTCATAGGGGCAATCCACCACAAAGTGGCTCATGTTGCCACAATTGTAGCAAGTTCGCACATGTTGCTTGCCCTTCAAGGCAGTCGAGTTGTTCTTGGAGAAGTTGGGCATTGAGTTTATCTTGTTGCCCCAAAATTTCCTTGACGCAAGAGCCATGTGCTCGCGGTAAGCATATTCGGTGTCTTAGGGGAAATTCTGCCTTGGCCTTCAAAGCAAGGTTGGGAGAGTCCTTCTTTGACCGTTGGACACGAGCTAGAGAGTTGTTGGCGGTCTTGTTCATGATGTTCATGGCAATAAACTCATCCAACACCTCACTTGAAGATAAGGTGTGGAAGTCCGACCTTTGACATATCACGGAGGACATGGCCTTGTTGAATGGAATGATGGCCTTGAGAAACTTGCACTTGATCCAATTATCATTCGTATCCTTGCTCCCATGATCTTGAAGAATGATCACAAGAGTTGTCAATCTTCGATAGAGATCACGAGGATCCTCATCTTCATTCATCACAAACTCATCGGCCTCGTCAAGGACCACCTCAAAGTTGGACTTTGAATGCTTGAGCTCCCCTTGTATAAAGATATGATATGTTCCCAACAATCATTTGTATGGGAGAAGGGATGCAAGTGAGATAGATCTTTGGGAGGCACTGCGGACTGAAGGATGAACAATGAAGAGTGATTGTATTGATTGTCCCTCTCTTCCCTTGGAGTGAGGTTATTTGGATCATGCGGGTAGAAGCCTTGTTTGATGATTCTCCAAAGATTTGTTGAGTTGTGATTCAAATGAGACTTGATACGAAAAACCTAATTAGCGAAATCACCCTTCACAAGCTTAGGAGGAGGACCAAGATTGTTAATATGTGGTGTAGGGACCTGCTACTTCTTGAGCTTGCGTTGGTTTTTCCCTTGAAGGGGAAAGGGTGATGCAGCAAAGTAGATATAAGTATTTCCCTCAGTTAAGAACCAAGGTATCAATCCAGTAGGAGGAACACACAAGTCTCCAATAATTGCACCTACACAAAAAAACAAATACTTGCACCCAACGCGATAAAGGGGTTGTCAATCCCTTCACGGTTACTTGCAAGGATGGGATCTGATAGTCATGGGTATAAAAGATAAATAAAAGTGCGAAATAAAATAAAAGAAAATAAATTGCAACAAGGTATTTTTGTGTTTTTGATTTTATAGATCTGAAAATAATATGATAAAAGATAGACCCCGGGGCCATAGTTTTCACTAGAGGCTTCTCTCTTGAAAGAAAGCATATGGTGGGTAAACAAATTATTGTTGAGAAATTGGTAGAAAAGCGCATAGTTATGACGATATCCAAGGCAATGATCATGTATATAGGCATCATGTCGGAGATAAGTAGACAGACTCCTGCCTGCATCTAGTGTATTAAGTTAACAGGAACAGAGTAATGCCTTAAGCAAGATGACATGATATAGAGGGATAGATCCAATTGATATGAACAAACCCTATCTTTTTATCCTTAATGGAAATAATACAAATACGTGTCATCTCCCCTTCTGTCAGCGGGATTGAGCACCACAAAATTGAACCCATTACAAAGCACCTCTCCCATTGCAAGAAAAATCAATCTAGTTGGCCAAACCAAATCAATAGATCGGAGAGAAATACAAAGCTATATAAATCATGCATAAAAGACACCGCAAAAGAAGATTACATCGAATAGATCTCCAAGAACATAGAGGAGAACATCATATTGAAGATCAAAGAGAGAGAAGAAGCCATCTAGCTATTAGCTATGGACCCGCAGGTCCGTGGTAAACTACTCACACGTCATCGGAAGGGCAGCAATGTTGATGTAGAAGCCCTCCATGATCGAATCCCCCTCCGGTAGAGTACCGGAAAAGGTCCCCAGATGGTATCTCACGAAGATAGAAACTTGCGGCGGCGAAAAAGTATTTTTGGTGTGCCCTCTGGTCTATGGAGAATATTTGGGTATTTATAGGAGAAGAATTAGTTTTGGAAGTGCCACAGGGGGGCACAAGCCTAGACGGTGCGCCCCCTAAGCTTGTGGCCACCTCGTGGATCTTCTAGCCTCCTCCTGAAGCTTCCAGTGTGTCTTGTGGTTCAAGAAAAATCATCAAAAAGTTTCGTTCCGTATGCGTTTGATATTGATTTTTTGTAAAGACAAAAACAAGGAAAAAACAACAACTGGCACTAGGCACTAGGTTAATAGGTTTGTCCCATAAAATGATATAAAATAGCATAATAATGCATATAAAACATCCAAAATGGATAATATAATAGCATGGAACAATTAAAAATTATAGATACTTTGGAGATGTATCAGGACCAGTCTTCCATAGACCGGGGGAGGGGGAACCAAGGCATAGGTTCCCGTCCCGTTCTTACCATGAGGGGAAGAGGTATGAGTACCTTTAGCCGCTTCCTTGCTGGAACTGGCCTCCAACTCCGAAGCGGTGGGATTAACCACAAGCAATGGACCGGGAGAGGATTTCAACCCCTCAAGAAGTTCTTTAAGCATGGACTTGACCTCGGACGTCATAGACGTCTTAAGTGAGGGCGTAGCTTCATTTAAGTCGTCTCAGGTGACCGAGTTCAACTCCATAGCCTCGGCTACTTCCTCATCCCCATCCCCGTTGTGAACCATACTCTGTAGGTGGTGAAACCCTTAGTAAAGAGACGAGGCTCTGATACCAATTGAAAGGATCGATATGGTTGACTAGAGGGGGGGTGAATAGGCACCTACCAATTTTTAGCTTTTCTTATCAAATTAGGTTAAGAAACAAATAGGTTGTCTAGATATGCAACTAGGTGAGCTAATGCTAACAACAATAACCATGCAAGAAAGCAAGATATACAACATAAGTAATGCTTGCACAAAGTAAAGGTAAGCGAAAAGTTGGGGGAGACGAGGATGTGTTACTAAAGTTCCTTCCCTTTGAGAGGAAGTATGTCTCTGCTGGAGTGGTGTGGAGCCGCAATGCTCCCCAAGAAACCACTAGGGCCACCGTATTGTCCTCACGCCCTCACACAATGCGAGATGCCATGATTTCACTAGTGGTGCCCTTGAAGGCGGCAATCGGGCCTTTACAAACGAGGTTGGAACTCTCTCCACAACTGAATTGGAGGCTCCCAACACCACCACAAAGCTTCACCACAATGGAATGTAGCTCTGAGGTGACCTAAACCATCAAGGGTGCTCAAACACCCAAGAGAAACAAGATCCGCAAGGGATTAGAGAGGGGAATCAAATTTCCCTTGGTGGAAGTGTGCCATGGGAAACCACGGCCACTTATGGGGCCATGAGCCCCTTTTGGTTCGGCGGGGGGACGGGCACGTTGCACAAAGAGCGGAGAACCGCAGCGTAGCATGGCAGGGATCACACAAGCGATTTTACCCAGGTTCGGGCCGCCACGAGGTGTAAAACCCTACTCCTGTTTTGGTGGATGGTGGTGGAAACGTAGCGCTCCTGCCCGGCAATGTTGCTCCGAGGCGAGAGCAGCTACACACGTATGAGTGGGGTCCGAATCCTTTCTATGGTTGCCATGGGCCTCCTTTTATAGATCAAGGGGTCACCACAATGGAAAATCAGTCATTGCGTATTGATTAGATAGCGAACAGAGCTATCATACCTAACCCTGCAGAAAGGGCAGAGCGCATTAAATGTGCTGATGTCTACTACACAACTTTATTCTTGTAGACTCGTGTTGGGCCTCCAAGCGCAGTGTTTTGTAGGACAGTAGCAATTTTCCCTCAAGTAGATGACCTAAGGTTTATCAATCCGTGGGAGGTGTAGGATGAAGATGGTCTCTCTCGAACAACCCTGCAACCAAATACAAGAAAACTCTTGTGTCCCCAACACACCCAATACAATGGAAAATTGTATAGGTGCACTAGTTCGGCGAAGAGATGGTGATAAAAGTGTAATATTGATGGTAGAAATATATTTTTATAATCTGAATAAATAAAATCAGTAAGGTAGCAAGTAGTAAACGAGCACAAAAACGGTATTGCAATGCTTGGAAATAAGGCCTAGGGTTCGTACTTTTGCTAGTGCAATCTCTCAACAATGCTCACATAACCATCCCTCAACGTGCAACGAAGAATCACTCCGAAGTTCTTATCTAGCGAAGAACATAAGAAGAAATTGTTTGTAGGGTATGAAACCACCTCAAAGCTATTCTTTCCATTCGATCTATTCAATAGTTCGTACTAAAATAACACAAAGCTATTCTTTTTGTTCGATATATCCTAGAGTTCATACTAAAATAACACCAAAGAAAATTCAGATTCATAATACTCAATCCAACACAAAGAACCTCAAAGAGTGCCCCGAGATTTCTACCGGAGAAACTAAAGACAAGAACGTGCATCAACCCCTATGCATAAATTACCCCAATGTCACCTCGGGAATCCGCGAGTTGAGTGCCAAAACATATATCAAGTGAATCAATACGATACCCCATTGTCACCACGAGTGTTGATTTGCAAGACATATATCAAGTGCTCTCAAATCCATCAAAGTATTCAATCCGATAAAACGAAATCTCGAAGGGAAAACTCAATTCTTCACAAGATAGAGAGGGGAAAACACCATATGATCCGACTATATTAACAAAGCCCGCGATACATCGAGATTGTGACATCTCAAGAACACGAGAGAGAAAGAGAGATTAAACACATAGCTACTGGTACAAACCCTCAGCGCCGAGGGTGGACTACTCCCTCCTCATTATGGTGGCCGCCAGGATGATGAAGATGGCCACCGGTGATGATTTCTCCCTCCGGTGGGGTGCCGGAACGGGGTCCAGATTGGTTTTTGGTGGCTACAGAGCCTTGCAGCAGCGGAACTTCTGATCTAGGGCTACCCCGAAGGGTTTTGGAATATTTGGGAATTTATAGGGCAAAGAGGGGCGCGGGAGGCCACCGAGGTGGGCACAACCCACCTGGGTGCGCCTGGGCCCCCAAGCGTGCCCTGGTGGGTTGTGCCCCCCTCGGGGCACCCCCTAGGTGCTGCTCTAGCCCTTTGGATGTCTTCTGGTCCATAAAAAATCCACAAAAAGTTTCACGGTGTTTGGACTCCGTTTGATATTGATTTCCTGCGATGTAAAAAACAAGCAAAAAACAGCAACTGGCACTGGGCACTGGGTCAATAGGTTAGTCCCAAAAAATGATATAAAGTTGCTATAAAATGATGGTAAAACATCCTAGAGTGATAATTATTAGCATGAATACTTCATAAATTATAGATACGTTGGAGACGTATCAGCATCCCCAAGCTTAATTCCTACTTGTCCTCGAGTAGGTAAATGATAAAAGAAATAATTTATGAAGTGTGAATGCTAGCAAAGTGCATAAGTTTGATCAATGATAATTTCAATTACTTTTCCTAGCATCATAACAGCAATTCTTTCTTATAAAATTTCTCATGTTAAAGTAGCAACCAATTCACATGTTAAGGTTCAAACAATGAATTCTCTTAAAACTCAACAACCTATGTTCTCAGTCACCAAGCAATTGTAATTCAAATTATTCAACAGAGTTTAAGTAAGAGCTCCACATAGTCAACCATCATATAGTCTTCTATGATTGCTAACACTCACCGCATACACATGAGCAAAACGTTTCAACCAAACACATAGAAAGATAGGGCCTTATTGTTTTGCCTCCCAACGTATTCACCTCAAGGGTGATGTCAACAATAATAACTCATGCTACCCATATTCAACTGGACATATGTGCCTAGATCTTTACTCACCACATGATGCTTGCCAAAGGAGAAAAATAAAAAAGGAATAGAGAGAAAAACTTTGACTCTTGCATAAAAGTAAATACATAAAGTAAAAGACAGGCCCTTCGCAGAGGAAGTAGAGGTTGCCATGCGCTTATTTGTTTGTATGCTCAACCCCTTAGTGCAAAATAATGTCATGTTATATTGCCCCTTATGATAGCAACCTTAATTATGCAGTATGTCACTTTTATTCTTTGCCATCACAAGTTCGTACTAAATGATCTAACACTTTTAAAAGCAAGTTTTATTGCCTTATTGCACCGATGACAACTTACTTTAAGGATCTTACTCAATCCTTAGGTAGGTATGGTGGACTCTTGAAAATAAGATATGGGTTTAAGGGTTTTTGGATGCACAAGTAGTATCTCTACTTGGTGTGGAATTTTTGGCTAGCAAAGATGGGGGAAAGCACCACATGTTGAAGGATCTATGACAATATAACTTTTATGTGAATATGAACAAACATAAATCATTATGTTGTCTTCCTTGTCCAAAACAACAATTTTGGCATATAATATTTTAATGGGGGATCACAATCACAAAAGATTTCCAAGATAGTGTATTTGCATGTGAAAGTTCTCTTCCTTCTACTAATCATTCATGAATTGCTTGTATGACCAATATTGTGATTGTCAAGCTTCAAAAGATTTCACTTTCTAAATCCAATGTGAAGCTACCACTAGGCATGATATTAACATATAATTTCAACTTCATCAAATTCAATTTATTCAACAATTTACTCATAGGATATAAGTGAAGCACAAGAGTAAATGACAAACTACTCCAAAAAGATATAACTGAAGATCATGCGAGTAATTAAGTAAATAGATAGCTATGTGAGGACTCTCTCTTATTTAAAAGTTTCAGATCTAAGTATTTTATTAAAACAAGCAAAACAAAATAAAATGGCATTTCAAGAATAGCACACATCTTGTTAGAAGCAAAAACTTAGGTTGAACCGATACTAACCGATAATTGTTGAAGAAGAAAGGTGGGATGCCTACTGGGGCATCCCCAAGCTTAGATGGTTGATACTTCTTGAAATATTATCTTGGGATGCCTTGGGAATCCCCAAGCTTGAGATTTTGTGTCTCCTTAATTCCTTTTATATCACGGTTCCCCTAAATCTTAAAAACTTCATCCACACAAAACTCAACAAGAACTCATGAGATAAGTTAGTATAAACCAATGCAAAAACTTTATCATTCTCTACTGTAGAAAAACACTAAAATTATTATTCAACATTGCATACTAAATGCCTCTGCATATTTAATACTCCTATCCTCAAATAGAATCATTAAACATGCAAGCATATGCAAACAATGCAAACATAACAGCAATCTGCCAATACAGTACAGTCTGTAAAGAATGCAAGATTCATCATACTTCCCTAACTCCAAAAATTCTGAAAATTTACCACATTGTACAAAATTTATTAGAGCTTATTACACAAAAAGTTTCAACATTTTATCACATTCTGACTTTTCTAGGGAATTTTTGCAACAGCGATAAACTTTCTGTTTTGAAACAGCAACATGTATACTTGCAAAATAAGCATGGTAAAGACTATCCTTGACATTTTTATTGAAAATAAAGATACAAAAGATTATTCTAAATAACATCAAGAAAATCCTAACAAAATAAAATGATGCTCCAAGCAAAACTCATATCATGTGACGAATAAAAATATAGCCTCAAGTAAGGTTACCGATAATGTTGGAGACGAAAGAGGGGATGCCTTCTGAGGCATCCCCAAGCTTAGTTGCTTGGATATTCCTTGGATATTAACTTGGGGTGCCTTGGGCATACGCAAGATTAGGGCCTTGTCATTCCTTATTCTCCTCATATCAATATCTCACCCGAAACTTGAAAACTTCAATCACACAAAACTTAACGGAACTTCGTGAGATAGGTTAGTATGATAAAGAGCAAACCATTTCACTTTGGTACTGTCAAAGACAAGATTAATAATTGTTTCCACACAATTCCTATTGTAGAATATCATTTCTACAATTTAAATTGAGCAATATAAGCCATAGAAACTAGAAAACAAGCAAACTATGCATTGAAAACAGAATCTGTCAAAAACAGAACAGCCTGTAGTAATTTGTACTCCAACCATACTTCTGCTACTCCAAAAATTCTAAAAAAATAGGAAAACGTAGAAAATTTGTATATATATCACCTGTAAAAATTCAGATCAAAATCACGTTCCAGTGAATTTTCAAATTTCCTGGACTGAGCGCAAAAGTTTCTGTTTTTGCACAGATTCAAGTCAACTATCATCCACACTATCCCAAAGGCTTTACTTGGCACTTTATTGAAACAAAAGCAATAAAACATGATTACTACAGTAGCATAATCATGTGAACACACAAAAACAGTAGGTATAAGTGTTGGGCTGCCTCCCAACAAGCGCTTTTCTTTAATGCCTTTTAGCTAGACATGATGAGTTCAATGATGCTCACATAAAAGGTAAGAATTGAAACATGAAGAGAGCATCATGAAACACCTGTCAATCACATTTAAGTTTAACCAACTTACTATGCATAGGGTTTTATGAGCAAGCAACTCATGAAAACAAGAACCAACTAGCATAGGAAGGCAAAACAAGTACAACTTCAAAACAATCAACACATAGAGAAGAAACTTGATATTATTGAGATACGTAAGAGCATAAGTTCCTCTCTCATAATAATTTTCAGAGGCATCATGAATGGATTCAAAAATATAACTATCACATACAGCACTCTTTTCATGATGCACAAGCATAGAAAATTTATTACTCTTTATGGCATACATGTCATCATAATAATAATCATAGATAGCAACTTTATTGTCGTAGTCAATTGAAACCTCTTCCAAAATAGTGGATGTGTCACTAAATAAATTCATGACCTCTCCAAATCCACTTTCATCAGTATTGTAATAAGATTCAACACCCTCCAAAATAGTGGGATCACTACTACCTAGAGTTGACACTCTTCCAAACCCACCTTCATCAATGTAATCATCATAAATAGGAGGCATGCTATCATCATAATAAATTTTCTTATCAAAAGTAGAAGGAATCAAAGGATCATATTCATTAAGCAAAGCATCCCCAAGCTTAGGACAAGCATTATTTCCAGCAAATAAATCTTCAAACATTTCATGCTCATTAAACATAGCATCCCCAAGCTTGTGGTTTTGCATATCATCACAATCATTCTTATCAATAGTGTGAATGGCAGCAATAGTATAGCAAACATTATTATCATATTCTTCCAAGCAAGTACTAAAAAGATTTTCAAGATCATAAGGGACATCATTGTCTTCCGAATCATAATCATTACAACAAGTAGTAGGTATCACAAAATCATACTCAATATCATCATCTTCCATCAACATATTTGATTCACTTTCATGAGGCACAATGGTGATAGGAGCAACATTATTTGGGAGAGATACCTTTTTACCTCTATTCTTTCTTCTTTTCTTCTTCTTCACCACATCATGTGTGGGTTTAATTAAATTTTTTAAGCTTCTTGTTGAAGAGATTGATTGGATAGGAAGCTCCTCCTCGTTACCTGATTCATCATAATAAACACTAGGAGGGTATTGGGAAATATTTTCCCTTTCATTTGTACTCTCTTCATATTCTATTGGTTTTCTTGTCTTTAGAAAGTTGGCAATATAAGGGTTCTCAATGCAATTTACCGCACAAAACATATAAATTTCCTCTAAATCAAAATCAAGAAATCTCTTGAGATTAAATTTTGGAATACCCTTGGTTATACATTTCATTTCTTCATATCCCAAAAGAAGACTAAGATCTTTATGATGCTCAAGGGTAATCAAGTTATCACAATTTTTGGACACGATTTGATCATGAAACAATTTGCATTGGAGATTTAAATGACCATGTTCATTGCAAAGTTCACAAGGATGGTGAAAAAATTACATCTTTCAGCACAATCATCTATCCTCTCTTGTAACTTTTTTGTTTCTAAATATTTATGCTTCTTACAAAATCTATATTCCCTTTTTGGTGTGCAAATGCACTCCCAATTCACTCTGCAAAAATTGACATGCTTATAAGAAACGTTTTTGTCATGACTTGTGCAATTATCATTAGCATTTTGGATATTCAAAGAATACATACTAACAACATTGCAATCATGCTCATCATTCAAATATTTTGTGCCAAACATTTTATTGACTTCTTCTTCTAACAATTGAGCACAATTTCCCGATCCATCATTTTCAAGATAGATATTATAAAGATGATCAATAATATGATGCAACCTCAATTCCATTTTTTTGTAGTTCTCTTTTTATAAACCAAACTAGTGATAAAACAAGAAAGTAAAAGATTCGATTGCAAGATCTAAAGATATACCTTCATGCACTCACCTCCCTGGCAACAGCACCAGAAAAGAGCTTGATGTCTACTATGCAGCTTTATGCTTGTAGACTCGTGTTGGGCCTCCAAGCGCGAAGTTTTGAAGGACAGTAGCAATTTTCACTCAAGTGGATGACCTAAGGTTTATCAATCCGTGGGAGGTGCAGGATGAAGATGGTCTCTCTCGAACAACCCTGCAACCAAATACAAGAAATCTCTTGTGTCCCCAACACACCCAATACAATGGAAAATTGTATAGGTGCACTAGTTCGGTGAAGAGATGGTGATAAAAGTGTAATATTGATGGTAGAAATATATTTTTATAATCTGAATAAATAAAAACAGCAAGGTAGCAAGTAGTAAACGGGCACAAAAATGGTATTGCAATGCTTAGAAACAAGGCCTAGGGTTCGTACTTTCGCTAGTGCAATCTCTCAACAATGCTAATATAATTGCATCACATAACCATCCCTCAACGTGCAACAAAGAATCACTCCGAAGTTCTTATATAGTGGAGAACATAAGAAGAAATTGTTTGTAGGGTACGAAACCACCTCAAGCTATTCTTTCCGTTCGATCTATTCAAGAGTTCGTACTAAAATAACACAAAGCTATTCTTTCCGTTCGATCTATCCTAGAGTTCAAACTAAAATAACACCAAAGAAAATTTAGATTCATAATACTCAACCAACACAAAGAACCTCAAAGAGTGCCCCGAGATTTCTACCGGAGAAACTAAAGACAAGAACGTGCATCAACCCCATGCATAGATTACCCCAATGTCACCTCGGGAATCCATGAGTTGAGTGCCAAAACATATATCAAGTGAATCAATACGATAACCCATTGTCACCATGAGTATTCATTTGCAAGACATATATCGAGTGCTCTCAAATCCGTAAAGTATTCAATCCAATAAAACGAAATCTCAAAGGGAAAACTCAATTCATCACAAGATAGAGAGTGGAAAACACCATATGATCCGACTATATTAACAAAGCCCGCGATACATCAAGATCGTGACATCTCAAGAACACAAGAGAGAGAGATTAAACACATAGCTACTAGTACAAATGCTCAGCCCCGAGGATGGACTACTCCCTCCTCATCATGGTGGCCGCCGGGATGATGAAGATGGCCACCGGTGATGATTTCCCCCTCCGGTGGGGTGCCGGAACGGGGTCTAGATTTGTTTTCGGTGGCTACAGAGCCTTGCGGTAGCGGAAATTCTGATCTAGGGCTACCCCAAAGGGTTTTGGAATATTTGGGAATTTATAGGGCGAAGAGGGGGTGCGGTAGGCCACCGAGGTGGGCATAACCCACCTGGGCACGCCTGGGGCCCCAGGCGTGCCCTGGTGGGTTGTGCCCCCCTCGGGGCACCCCCCAGGTGCTGCTCTGGCCCTTTGGATGTCTTTTGGTCCATAAAAAATCCACAAAAAGTTTCGCGGTGTTTGGACTTCGTTTGATATTGATTTCCTACGATGTAAAAAACAAGCAAAAAACAGCAACTGGCACTGGGCACTGGGTTAATAGGTTAGTCCCAAAAAATGATATAAAGTTGCTATAAAATGATTGCAAAACATCCAATAATGATAATATATTAGCATGCATACTTCATAAATTATAGATACATTGGAGACGTATCATGCGCCGCTTAGTGTCACATCAAGGCGTGCCCGACAAGTCTTGCCGAGGCTGTTCGGCCACCTTCTTGTATGTCTGCATGACACGTCTTTGGACGGGTGTCGTTTGGAGGTGGTTTCCATAGAAAGTGGCTGCCAAGTGTCTTAGAGCAGCCACTTAGTCATTTGGGGGCTTGACACCGCATCGACTAATGACTTGCGTCATTGTGAGGTGGGGCAGTGAGGCCTTGGCGGGGTGGTCCGCCCTTGGCCTTCCCGAAAAGCTTGTCGGGGCAATCCTGAGACTTGTCTTTTGAGGCAACCTCGGCCCTGCCAGGCTCGCCTGCCCGGCAGGGGAGGCTCTTCCCTTGGCGGTGTCTTGCTCTTGAGCCCGGCTTGGTTTTCTCAACCTGCCCTTTGATTTCTCAAAGAGCTTATATTTCCATATTAGCCTTGTCTTGGATGTTGTAATATTGATCTTGGACCTGTGCACGGTCTGGGCAACAGACCCAGGGTTTGTTGCACCGACAGGAGCTCCCAGACCTGGCCCGAACGCGCTGTCGGGCGTCGTCGGGGTAGGCCCCAACTTGTGCACAAACGGGAGGTAAATGGCTGCTTGTCCTCTGAGATCTTCTTTGCTTCCTCATTAGTCTGAGGCCGAGGCAGTTTTCGGTTCTCCCGTGCATCGCATAATGCCATCTAGGGTAGGGCCACTTTTGTAATGGCCCGTGAATGATTTTAACGCACGGGTGGGTAACTACCAATTCACTCTTACCACTACGCCTTTATCCTTAGCCACGTATTCTACATGCATTGAGTGGGGTAGGTAACGGAGGCGTGTGGCATGAGAGAGCATTAAGGCATGGGCCTGATCTTCATGGATTGGTGGAGGAGGATGGCGGTTACCGCCAAGGGATCGGCTCCCAGCCCCGGCCTGCCTATAAAAGGAGGGGCGGGGAGGAGTGGGAGTATTCAACCTCATACTCTTCTTCTTCCATCTTCTGCTTTCTTCTAGGGGATGCTGAAGGGGAGAGCCCAGGGCTAGGCCCAGGGCCCTAGCTTAGAGTTGACGATGTCGAGTGCTCATGCCGACGGTCGGGGGGTGAGTCTGGTCCGGGTCTGGAAAAGATGCGATGGTCGCGCTGCTCGTAGCGCAGGAGATATCAAGCTTTCCCATTATGAGGGGATGCTTGTTTCCTTTGCTTGGGACGACCATTCTCCGATGCCTAAGCTTTTGGGGTTCCCAGCACCCACCGGGGATGCAGTGCTCAGGGCCTGTGGCAATCCCAGCACTGTTCCTCTTGGTGAAGTTGGGGTGAACGTTGAAGACGGTGACATCTTCCCGCCCTCCGGGGAGGGGAGAGACGCCCTTTTTGCCTCGATAGTTGGCATCATCCGTCGCTTCTCTGGGGGAGGTGACGGACCGAGGGGCCGGCGTCCCCCTGGAGTTGTGGTTATGGAGAGAAAACGAGGAATACAGAGAAGGCGGGTGGCAGGGCGTCAGGTCGGAGTACGACGGCATCGACGCCTTCGTCTCGTACTGGCGACCTGCCGCCTCGTCTTTCTGCTCCTTCCCTCCCCCCCGGCACCATCATCACTGGCCTCTTGGTTGCCGGGGAGGGGGCCGCTCTCTTGGTGCCTTCGCCTCCTCCAGCAGTCTTCCTGCTGAGCTCTGGCGGGTCCTTCTGTCGGTGCTTGTGCTGGGGCCTCTTGTTGGTCCTGGAGGTGGTGACCAGGGCACCGCCGAGCCGCTCCTCCCGCCTTCCTCCTTTGCAGCCTCGCCACTCCTGATCTTGTCAGGTTGTGCCTGGCAAGCCCCTGATGAGATCAGGTTGGGCAGCTGCTCAGGCACCCCTGCCACCTTCTTCTCTTCCCACTACAGTACCTGGGGGAAGAGGAGCAGGAAGAGGGAATTACGAGGCACTTATATTTTTTCAATCTAAAAACTGTAGGCACTTGCCAAACTTTAGTTTAAATTATGTAATCTCTTTTATCCATATTTGTGTTTTGTAAGATCTGTACTTGTTGATCATCATATTAATGAAAAATATGAACCTTGCCGGGCACTTGTGCATGTAACATGTACATGCAGAGGCAGAATACTTCTATACTTTCAAGTAACCATGTTTCTTCCGGCAGGTTATCCTGCCGGTCCCCTCAGTCTGTTGCCGCGGAGCTAGGCTTGCCAGGCCCAAACCGTATAGAGGGACCAGCCCCCCCCCCCCCCCCCCGCCAACCCTTCTCGCCAAAGGCCACTACAACCATCCTGAACGAAGCAACGTTCGAGTCAAGGAACGGGAGAACCTGAGTTTCGAAGGCGGCGAGGCTTTCTTATGCACAAGTTTTCACTTACAGAACACGTACAGATAAGAGAGAGAACTTATCTATTCGGGCTTGCCGGGGGATCACAATGAAGGCTTGTCTTATCTTCTCCTCTTCGGGACTGGATCCACGGTAGGAGCCTATAGTCTGATGCAGATGAAAATGATGCCTTATGTAATCTTATCTACATGAACATGCCATGCTCATGATATGCTTATGCACACATGCGATTTGTCGGGGGGCCCCCAACGCTTCATTTATTTCTCTGTTGCTCAGGGTCTACGCCTGGCTTTGTACAAGGGGTTACATGCAACAGAGGCAAGGCATGTACAGAAGGGTGGCTGCCGGGCAGGGCCCGACAACCGTGCCTTACGGGTAGAACTTGCGGAGATGCTCAATATTCCATGAGTTCTGCAATTGAATGCCATCTCAGGTCTCCAGACAGACTGCGCCGGGTCTGGTGACTCGTACCACCCGGTAAGGGCCTTTCCACTTTGGCGTCAACTTGTTTGTACCCTTGGCGGACTGAACGCGCCTAAGGACAAGGGTGCCTTCCTCAAAACTCCTGGCGTGAACCCGGCGGGTGTGATAGTGATGCAGGGCTTGCTGGTAGCCTGCGACACACGTAGCAGCCCAGAGACGATTCCCCTCGAGTAGCATAGCATCATCATGCCGGTGTTGTTCCTGCGCTACTTCATCGTAGGCAAGCACTCGAGGTGACCCGTAAATGAGTTCTGTGGGGATAACTGCTTCTGCCCCATAGACTAGGGAGAAGGGAGTCTGCCTGGTAGCTCGATTTGGTGTCGTTCTGAGGGACCAAAGAACCACCGGTAGCTCGTCGATCCACCGCCTGCCACACTTCTGTAGCTTATCAAAGGTTCTCATCTTGAGTACTCGCAACACTTTAGCGTTCGCCTTCTCAGCTTGCCCGTTGCTCCTTGGATGAGTGACAGAGGTGAATGAGCCCTTGCTTCCTAGGGCATGAACGTACTGCATGAAGGCGCGGCTCGTGAATTGGGTGCCATTGTCGGTGATGATCTGAGAAGGGACTCTGAAGCGGCACACCAATCCTTTCAAGAACTTGATAGCTGGCTGAGAAGTCACCCTTCTCACGGCTTCTACTTCCGGCCACTTTATAGACTTGTTGATTGCAATGAACAAGAATTCAAAGCCCCCGGTAGCACGAGGGAAAGGGCCCAAGATATCGAGCCCCCAGACCGAAAATGTCCATGACAAAGGGATTGTTTGAAGAGCTTGGGCAGGCAGGTGGATATTCTTGGAATGGAACTGGTAGGCTTCACAATTGGTGACCAACTCAACTGTATCTTGGAGGGTTGCGGACCAGTAAAATCCTTGCCGGAAAGCCTTTCCAACCAGAGCCCTCGATCCGATGTGTGAGATGCACATGCCTTTGTGTATCTCTGCCAGCAGTTCCTTTCCTTCTTCCTGGCAAATGCACTTCAATTTCACACCGCCGGGCCTTCTTCTATACAATGTGTTGTCCACAAACTGATACATACTGGCCCTCCGGGCTACTCTTTTAGCTTCTTCTTGCTCTTTGGGAAGTTCTCCAGTTTGGAGGAAATGGACTATGTGCCGCTCCCAAGTTGGAGCCTGAGGCTCGGCAATGAGGACTAGTGGCACCTCCCCATTCGCGTGAGCGCATTCCTCAACTGCGGAGACTGGTGGTCTAGCGGGAGGATGCAGCTCGGCGGCCAAAGGGGAGTTGTTCCCGACAAGCTCCCTGCCGGGAGCCTCAGGAGGTTCTACCGGGTGAGGCTTGCCGGAGTCCAGTTTCCTCCTCTTCTGGGCCATTGTTGCCGGGGATACGAAGGGCTGAGTTAGATGGAGAACAAAAGTTCCTGGTTCCACAGGGAGCTTTCACACAGTGCACTTCGACAGATGATCAGCAATGCTATTTTCCGCACGGGGTACGTGCTCTGTTTGCAATCCGTCAAAGCGCTCCTCCAACTTTCTCACTTCCTCAACGTATGCCTCCATCAATGGACTTTGGTAATCCTTGTTGACTTGTCTCACCACAAGTTCTGAGTCTCCGCGGATGATTAGCTTCTTGATCCCCAGTTCTGTTGCAATCCTAAGCCTAGCAAGGAGCCCTTCGTACTCTATTGTATTGTTGGTAGCCTTCTCCCGAGGAAAATGCATCTGGACGACGTACTTTAGGTGTTCCCCAGTGGGAGCAACAAAAAGCACGCCAGCCCCCGCACCTTGCAGGGAGAAGGCACCATCAAAATACATGATCCATTCTTGGGGTGCTTCCTTGCCGGGGATAACTGTCTCCAATACTTCTTCATCAGGAGTTGGCGTCCATTCCGCAATAAACTCTGCCAATGCTCTGATCTGAATAGTTGACGTGCTCTCGAATTTCAAACCAAAGCTAGATAGCTCCAAAGCCCACTCCACTATCCTGCCGGTAGCCTCAGGGTTTCGGAGTATCTGTTGCAAAGGGAAGCGGGTGACAACAGTGATCTCGTGGGCTTGGAAGTACTGGCGCCGTTTTCTTGAGGCTACGATGAGGCCAAAAATCAACTTTTGCATGCCAGAGTACCTGGATCTAACCCCCTGCAGTAGGGAGCTGACAAAGTACACTAGGCGCTGCACCATCTTCTTCCTTGTCGCGACATTGGGGCTGCCCCAGTTTCCTTGCTTTTCTCTGCCTTGATCTGCGTCTGACCTTGTCGGAGTGTGATCACTTTCCGCCCCGGAGGAAACACTGGTTGTGGCTGTCGCTTCATCCACTTCCCGCTGCGCCACTACTGCTGCACTAACCACTTGATTAGTTGCCGCTAAGTATAGCAACAACGGCTCTTGTGGTTTAGGAGCAACTAGAGTAGGCACAGAGGAAAGGTAGGCCTTCAAATCTTGCAATGCGGCATCTGCCTCTGGGGTCCACTCCATGGGCCCTGCCTTCTTCAAGATTTTGAAGAACGACAAGTGATACATCTCCAGCGTATCTATAATTTTTTATTGTTCCATGCTATTATATTATCTGTTTTGGATGTTTAATGGGCTTTATTATACTCTTTTATACTATTTTTGGGACTAACCTATTAACTGGAGGGCTAGTCCGAATTGCTGTTTTTTTTGCCTATTTCAGTGTTTCACAGAAAAGGAATATCAAACGGAGTCCAAACGGAATGAAACCTTCGGGAGAGTCGTTTTTGGAACAAACGCAATCCAGGAGACTTGGAGTGGATGTCAAGGAAGCAACGAGGCGGCCACGAGGCAGGGAGGCGCGCCCCCCACCCTCGTGGGACACTCGTGGCTCCCCTGACCGACTTCTTTCGCCTATATATACTCATATACCTTGAAAACATCAGAGAGCACCACGAAACCCTATTTCCACCGCCGCAACCTTCTGTACCCATGAGATCCCATCTTGGGGACTTTTCCGGCACTCCGCTGGAGGGGGAATCGATCACGGAGGGCTTCTACATCAACACCATAGCCTCTCCGATAATGTGTGAGTAGTTTACCTCACCCCTTCGGGTCCATAGTTATTAGCTAAATGGCTTCTTCTCTCTCTTTGGATCTCAATACAAAGTTCTCCTCGATCTTCTTGGAGATCTATTCGATGTAATACTTTTTGCGGTGTGTTTGTCGAGATCCGGTGAATTGTGGGTTTATGATCAAGATTATCTATGAACAATATTTGAATCTCCTATGAATTCTTTTATGTATGATTTGTTATCTTTGCAAGTCTCGTCGAATTATCAGTTTGGTTTGGCCTACTAGATTGATCTTTCTTGCAATGGGACAAGTGCTTAGCTTTGGGTTCAATCTTGCGGTGTCCTTTCCAAGTGACAGCAGGGGCAGCAAGGCACGTATTGTATTGTTGCCATCGAGGATAAAAAGATGGGGTTTATATCTTGCCTAATGCGTTACTCTATTCTTATGAACTTAATACTCTAGATGCATGCTGGATAGCGATCGATGTGTGGAGTAATAGTAGTAGATGCAGAATCATTTCGATCTACTTGTCGCAGACGTGATGCCTATATACATGATCATGCCTAGATATTCTCATAACTATGCACTTTTCTATCAATTGCTCGACAGTAATTTGTTCACCCAACGTAATACTTATGCTATCTTGAGAGAAGCCACTAGTGAAACCTATGACCCCTGGGTCTATTTTCCATCATATAAGTTTTCGATCTATTTTATTTTGCAATCTTTAATTTTCAATCTATATCATAAAAATACCAAAAATATTTATCTTATTATCTCTATCAGATATCACTTTTGCAAGTGGCCGTGAAGGGATTGACAACCCCTTTATTGCGTTGGTTGCAAGGTTCTTATTTGTTTGTGCATGTACGAGGGATTTGAGTGTAGCCTCCTACTGGATTGATACCTTGGTTCTCAAAAACTAAGGGAAATACTTACGCTACTTTGCTGCATCACCCTTTCCTCTTCAAGGGAAGACCAGCGCATGCTAAAGAGGTAGCAAGAAGGAATAGTCTTGATAACTCACAAGTATAGGGGATCGCAACGGTTTTCAAGGGTAGAGTATTCAACCCAAATTTATTGATTCGACACAAGCGGAGCCAAAGAATATTCTCAAGTATTAGCAGTTGAATTGTCAATTCAACCACACCTGGAAAACGTAATATCTGCAGCAAAGTATTTAGTAGCAAAGTAATATGGAAGTAACGGTAACAGTGGCAAAAGTAACAGTAGCAGTTTTGTAGTAATTGTAACAGTGGCAACGTTAAAGTAACTAAGCAAAGATCAATATGTGAAAAGCTCGTAGGCATTGGATCAGTGATGGATAATTATGTCGGATGGGATTCCTCATGCAACAGTTATAACATAGGGTGACACAGAACTAGCTCGAGTTCATCAATGTAATGTAGGCATGTATTCCGAATATAGTCATACGTGCTTATGGAACAGAACTTGCATGACATCTTTTGTCCTACCCTCCCGTGGAAGCGCGGTCCTATTGGAAACTAAGGGATATTAAGGCCTCCTTTTAATAGAGTGCCGGACCAAAGCATTAACACTTAGCGAATACATGAACTCCTCAAACTACGGTCATCACTAGGAGTGGTCCCGATTATTGTCACTTCGGGGTTACCGGATCATAACACATAGTAGGTGACTATTGACTTGCAAGATAGGATCAAGAACTCACATATATTCATGAAAACATAATAGGTTCAGATCTGAAATCATGGCACTCGGGCCCTAGTGACAAGCATTAAGTATAGCAAAGTCATAGCAACATCAATCTTAGAACATAATGGATACTAGGGATCAAACCCTAACAAAACTAACTCAATTACATGGTAAATCCCATCCAACCCATCACCGTCCAGCAAGCCTACGATGGAATTACTCACGCACGGCGGTGAGCATCATGAAATTGGTCATGGAGGATGGTTGATGATGACGACGGTGATGGATTCCCCTCTCCGGAGCCCCGAACGGACTTCGGATCAGCCCTCCTGAGAGAGATTAGGGCTTGGCAGCAGCTCCGTATCGTAAAACGCGATGAATCCTTCTCTCTGATTTTTTTCTCCTCGAACGTGAATATATGGAGTTGGAGTTGAGGTCGGTGGAGCCTCAAGGGGGCCACGAGGCAGGGGGCGTGCCCAGGGGGTAGGCGCGCCCCCACCCTCATGGATAGGGTGTGGGCCCCTGGTCTTGATTCTTTTGTCAGTATTTTTTATTAATTCCAATAATATTCTCTGTGAAGTTTCAGGTCATTCCGAGAACTTTTATTTCTGCACAAAAATAACACCATGGCAATTCTGCTGAAAACAACCTCAGTCCAGGTTAGTTCCATTCAAATCATGCAAGTTAGAGTCCAAAACAAGGGCAAAAGTGTTTGGAAAAGTAGATACAATGGAGACGTATCAACTCCCCCAAGCTTAAACCTTTGCTTGTCCTCAAGCAATTTAGTTGACAAACTGAAAGTGATAAAGAAAAACTTTTACAAACTCTGTTTGCTCTTGTTGTTGCAAATATGTAAAGCCAGCATTCAAGTTTTCAGCAAAGATTATGAACTAACCATATTCACAATAACACTTAAGTCTCATGTTTACTCATATCAATGGCATAATCAACTAGCGAGCAATAATAATAAATCTCGGATGACAACACTTTCTCAAAACAATCATAATATGTTATAACAAGATGGTATCTCGCTAGCCCTTTCTGAGACCGCAAAACATAAATGCAGAGCACCTATGAGGATCAAAGACTGACTAGACATTGTAATTCATGGTAAAAGAGATCCAGTCATAGTCATACTCAATATAAATTAATAGTAATGGATGCAAATGACAGCGGTGCTCTCCAACTGGTGCTTTTTAATAAGAGGATGATGACTCCAAGTAAATATATAGGCCCTTCGTAGAGGGAAGCGGGGATTTGTAGAGGTGCCAGAGCTCGAGTTTTGAAACAGAGATAAATAATATTTTGGGTGGCATACTTTCATTGTCAACATAACAACCAAGAGATCTCGATATCTTCCATGCGACACACATTATAGGCGGTTCCCAAACAGAATGGTAAAGATTATACTCCCCCACCACCAACAAGCATCAATCCATGGCTTGCCCGAAACAACGGGTGCCTCCAACTAACAACAATCCTAGGGGAGTTTTGTTTGCAATTATTTTTGGTTTGAGCATGGGACTGGGCATCCCGGTTACTGGCCATTTTCTCGTGAGTGAGGAGTGGAGTCCACTCATCGTGAGAATAACCCACCTAGCATGAAAGATATAGACAACCCTAGTTGATACATGAGCTGTTCGAGCATACAAAACAGAATTTCATTTGAAGGTTTAGAGTTTGGCACATACAAATTTACTTGGAACTGCAGGTAAATACCGCATATAGGAAGGTATGGTGGACTCATATGGAATAAATTTGGGGTTTACTGAAGTGGATGCACAAGCAGTATTCCCGCTTAGTACAAGTGAAGGCTAGAAAGAGACTGGGAAGCGACCAACTAGAGAGCAACAACAGTCATGAACATGCACTAAGATTAATCAACAATGAGTGCAAGCATGAGTAGGATATAAACCACCATGAACATAAATATCATGGAGGCTATGTTGATTTTGTTTCAACTACATGCGTGAACATGTGCCAAGTCAAGCCACTCGAATCATTCAAAGGAGGATACCACCCTATCATACCACATCACAACCATTTTAATAGCATGTTGGCACGCAAGGTAAACCATTATAAACTCCTAGCTAATTAAGCATGGCATGAGCAACTATAATCTCTAATTGTCATTGCAAACATGTTTCATTCATAATAGGCTGAATCAGGAACGATGAACTAATCATATTTACAAAAACAAGATAGGTCGAGTTCATACCAGCTTCTCTCATCTCAATCATTTCATCATATATCGTCATTATTGCCTTTCACTCGCACGACCGAACGGTGTGGATAATAATAATAGTGCACGTGCATTGGACTAAGCTGGAATCTGCAAGCATTTAATACAAGGAAGAAGACAAGGTAATATGGGCATCCTGGTTAAATCAATAATAATGCAAATGAGAGCCACTCAACATTTTCATCATGGTCTTCTCCTCTCGACCCCCAAAGAAAAGAAAAGAAATAAAACTATTTACACGGGAAAGCTCCCAACAAGCAAAAGAAGAACGAGAAATCTTTTTGAGTTTTCTTTTAATTACTACTACTACAAGCATGGAAAGTAAACTAGCTAAAAGCTATAACTATTTTTTTTGGTTTTTCTTAAGGTTTTTCAAACACACAAGAAGGAGTCTTAGAAAAGAAAATAAACTAGAATGGATAGTACAATGAAAAAGTATGAGCACCAACAACTAGAATGAGTGTGTGAACATGAATGTAATGTCGGTGAGAAATACGTACTCCCCCAAGCTTAGGCTTTTGGCCTAAGTTGGTCTAAGGCCACTACTGGCCTGGCGGATATCCAAAGTCGTAGTTGGGGTTGTACTGAGATGCAGCAGCTACTGCCTCAAGAGCTGCAACTCTGAGGCGAGTTGCCTCCATTCTCCTCTCGTATTCGTTTGCCTCCTCCCTGGTTATAACATATCTCCTTTTTGCCTGAAAGTCAAAGAAAGAAGGAGCAGGAAGGGAAACATGGACAGTGCGTTGTCTGTCAAAGATTAGTCGGTATTGGATGGACTGTTCATTCCTCTCAAGAAACTGATGGCGAACCATAGCACTATAATCTAGATAAGCAGGAGGTAACTCTACATCATTTTCATGTATGGGTACATCAAGATAAGTAGCTACACGAGTTGCATAAATTCCACCAAACAAATCTCCACTTATACAGTTGAGATGCAACCTTCGTGCAACAATGGCCCCCAAGTTATATTGTTTATCACCTAATACCGCACTCTTGAGGACACTAAGATCTGGAACGCACATATGACAAGCTTCATCTTTACCGTTAATGCATCTACCTATAAAGAGAGCAAAATAATGTATGGAAGGGAAATGAATGCTCCCTATGGTAGCTTGTGTGATTTCTCTAGATTCCCCCACAGTGATACTAGTAAGAAAGACTTTATATTCAGACTTGCAAGGTTCACTAACATTGCCCCACTGCGGGAGTTTACAAGTAGTATTAAAATCTTCCAAGTCCATGGTATATGATTTATCATAAAGATCAAATAAAACAGTGTGAGAATTGCGCAAGGATGTAAATTTAAACCATCTCACAAAGGAATCAGCTAGGTAGTAGTATTGGGAGCACTTATCTGACACGGAGTCCTCAAGATCAACATTACGCACATACGCGTTAAATTCATCCGTAATCCCTGCGTGGACCATAAACACCTCTGACGGCCATTCACAAGGCCGCACTTGAGCTTCCCTCGGTGGTTCATAGTCCAGCTCACGTATCGCGAGCCTTGGTCCTTGCTTTCTCGAGGAACCACCTTGGTATGTTTTCCTATGCATTTTTCTTTCTCTGAAAATTTCTAAAATTTTAGTGACTCAAAATAAAAGTGAACAAAACTCAACAAGACTGATGGCAACTACCTCCATAAGTGTCTAGAGGCTATATCATGCATTAAAACTACCTTGGACCATATAAATTTGTCATGCGAGCTCAAGAGTAGGGTAACCTCAGCAGCAAAAATTTGCAATGGATACAGCACTAGAACAAAAACTAATTGGGCCATTGGAGGAGTCACATACCAAAGAACAATCCCCCAAAACAGTTTCGTGAATGAAGCTTTGAGCAAGGAGATCGAAAATCGCAGCAAAACGATCTAGGACACGAGTTTGAGCTGTGTGGTGATTTTTTCTGGAGGAAGACGAAGTGTGTGGGTGTTGGAATAAGTGGAGGGGGCCCACGAGGTAGGGGGCACACCCCATGGGGTGGGCGCGCCCTGGACCCTCGTGGCCAGGTGGTTGCCCCCTCTGGTGTGTTCTCTGTGCCAATAATTCTTAAATATTCTAGAAAAAATCATATTTCTTTTTCGGGACATTTGGAGAACTTTTATTTTCGGGGTATTTTTTTACTGCAAGGATAATTCAGAAAATAGACAAAAAATACTATTTTTGCTTTATTTAATCTAAATAACAGAAAGTAAAAGGAGGGTATAGAAGGTTGTGCTTTCTAACTTCGTCCATCTCATGCTCATTAAAAGGAATCCACTAACAAGGTTGATCAAGTCTTGTTAACAAACTATTTTCGAATAACATGGAACCGGAGAAATTTCGAATAACACTAGGTTACCTCAATGGGGATATGCATGTCCCCAACAATAAGAATATAATATTTCTTCTTGACATTACAAAGAGGAAATTCAAAACCTCCAATAGTAATCGTTGAAATTTTTCCAATACAATTGATATTGTGGACTTGAGGTTCTTTCCTCGGAAAGTGTACCGTATGCTCATTACCATTAACATGAAAAGTGACATTGCCTTTGTTGCAATCAATAACAGCCCCTGCAGTATTCAAAAAGGGTCTACCAAGGACAATCGACATACTATCGTCCTCGGGAATATCAAGAATAACAAAGTCCGTTAAAATAGTAACGTTTGCAACCACAACAGGCACATCCTCACAAATACCAACAGGTATAGCAGTTGATTTATCGGCCATTTGCAAAGATATTTCAATAGGTGTCAACTTATTCAAATCAAGTCTACGATATAAAGAGAGAGGCATAACACTAACACCGGTCCAAGATCACATAAAGCAGTTTTAACATAGTTTCTTTTAATGGAGCATGGTATAGTTGGTACTCCTGGATCTCCTAGTTTCTTTGGTATTCCACCCTTAAAAGTATAATTAGCAAGCATGGTGGAAATTTCAGCTTTCGGTATCTTTATTTTATTTGTAATAATATCTTTCATGTACTTAGCATAAGGATTCATTTTAAGCATTTCAGTCAAATGCATACATAAAAAGATAGGTCTAATCATTTCAGCAAAGCGCTCAAAATCCTAATCATCCTTTTTCTTGGATTGCTTAGGAGGAAAAGGCATGTGTTTCTGAACCCATGGTTCTCTTTCTTTACCATGCTTCCTAGCAACAAAGTCTCTCTTATCATAACGTTGACTCTTTGATTGTGGGTTATCAAGATCAACAACAGGTTCAACATCTACATCATTATTATTGCTAGGTTGAGCATCAACATGAACATCATCACTGGGTTCATGTTCATTACCAGATTGTGTTTCAGCATCAGAAATAGAAATATCATTGGGACTCTCAGGTGTGTCAACAACAGGTTCACTAGAAGCATACAAAGTCCTATCATTTTTCTTCTTCTTCTTTTTAGAAGGACTAGGTGCATCAACATTATTTCTCTGAGAATCTTGCTCAATTCTCTTATGGTGGCCCTCAGGATACAAAGTTTCCTGAGTCATTCTACCACCTCTAGTCACAACTCTAACAGCATTATCATTTTTCTTATTAGTTAATTCATTGATAAAATCATTTTATGCTTTAAGCACTTGTTCTGCTTGAGTGGTAACCATGGAAACATGTTTACTAATAAGTTTAAGTTCACCTTTAACTCTAGACATACAATCACTCAAGTGTTCAATCATATAAGCATTGTGTTTCAATTGTCTACCAACATAAGCATTGAAGTTTTCTTGTTTAACAATAAAATCATCAAACTCATCTAAGCATTGGCTAGCAGACTTATTACGAGGAATATCACCTTCATCAATTCTATAGAGAGAATTTACCTTTACTACCCGTGTCGGGTTATCAAGACCATGTATTTCTTCAATAGGTGGTAAATTCTTAACATCTTCAGCTTTAATACCCTTTTCTTTCATAGATTTCTTTGCCTCTTGCATATCTTCAAGACTGAGAAATAGAATACCCCTTTTCTTCGAGTTGGCTTAGGAGTTGGTTCAGGAAGTGTCCAATTGTTTTAATTAGTCAACATATTATTCAATAACAATTCAGCTTGATCAACAGTTCTTTCCCTGAAAACACAACCAGCACAACTATCCAGGTGGTCTCTGGAAGCATCGGTTAGTCCATTATAAAATATATCAAGTATTTCATTTTTCTTGAGAGGATGATCATGCAAAGCATTAAGTAATTGGAGAAGCCTCCCCCAAGCTTGTGGGAGACTCTCTTCTTCAATTTGCACAAAATTATATATTTCCCTTAAGGTAGCTTATTTCTTATGAGCGGGAAATATTTAGCAGAGAAGTAATAAATCATATCCTGGGGACTATGCACACAACCAGGATCAAGAGAATTAAACCATGTTTTAGCATCACCCTTTAGTGAGAATGGAAATAGCTTAGGGATATAGTAGTAACGAATTTTTTCCTCATGAGTGAATAGGGTGGCTATATCATTCAATTTAGTAAGATGTGCCACAACAGTTTCAGATTCATAGCCATAAAAAGGATCAGATTAAACCAAAGTAATTATCTCAGGATCGATAGAGAAATCATAATCCTTATCTATCATGGAATTGTCACGGCAGATGTCCTTAGCGTGATGACTTAGTCGCGAGGCCAAGACATCTATGTGGTAGCTTGAGAGGGGTTGAGCGGAATCGAGAGACGCAACACAAGACAAGGGTTTAGACAGCTTCGGGCACCGGGAAACATCATCCGGTAATAACCCTACATGCTGTTTGTGGCTAGGTCTCATTATGATCACGAGGGAGTCGCCAGTAGGCCGACTCTTTGTGTCTAGCCCTAGATATTGTTTCCTCTTGCTTGTCCCTCTTTGGGGTGCCCTGCCCCTCCTTATATAAGTTAGAGGGGTGGGTTACATGTGGAGTCCAAATAGGATTAGGACTAGCCTATCTTCTACTACAAGTCGGATACAAGTCCGGGTCTTGATTCCTTGTAAGGAAGATATTCCGAACGCCTTTCCGCTTAAGCCGGCCTACCATAACGTAAGCCGGCCTTCTGGGCCTTGAGCCTCCTGGGCCCCTGGGTCTTGTCGCTCCTCTGATCCGCTTGCCAGGTCACCCATAAGTCGCCAGGATCGGGCGGGTCACTTAGTATGTCGTCCAGCCAGGGCGGGTCATTAGTGAGTCGCCAAGTCCGGCCGGGTTATACTTCCGGCCGGGTTACACCGCGGGGTATATCCCCGACATTAGGCCCCAAGTTTAGCTTGGATTTATCCATGGTAAACTTATGCTGCAAAATAAACACAAGAACAAATTTGACAGGTTGTGCTCCGGGTTAAGAATTCTTGCAAACCGGCACCTGAACATCCTTAAGTCCTTGTCATTTCCTTCTTCTAGAAAATCCGGGTCAATAGACCAGCTTCACAATCAATTTGCTTGTATAAGAAATATTGTAAACAAATAATCCATTTGAGTCGGCTTCCAAAACGCCGGCTTGAAAAATATAGATCTTGAAATACTCATCTGATTTTCAACCGGCTTAAAGATGTAGATCTTGCCGAGTTATAATTTCCAAAATCACCGGGTTATAAAAGACTGATGATGTCGAGCCATAATTGTTGTTGACGCCGAGTCATGTAATTGATCTTCCTAATTTACTCAAAGCTGAGAATTTTGAAGATGTTCCTTCTTTATATGCATAATACCTGTAGCCCCCAAGTCTTAAGAGGAGAACATAGTGATATCTTAAGACTTGCTTCAATATAAGTGTTGCAACCTTGAATAAATCCGGGTTATTCATCTCAATCATTAGTCATAAACTGAATATTCCACATATGTAGCCCCCAAGTGCCGGGTTGTCATGCTTGCAGAAACCTGGGACTTGTAATTTCCTTATGCTCATAAAAACTTCAACCAGTGTAGCCCCCAAGGGTCAGGTCATTATGCAATAATGAGCAGGGACTTTGTAAATAATTCATTAATAATAACATCATATGATGTAATCTCCACCATGGGGCTTGAACCCACGTCCATAAGGTTAAGAGTTTTGTACTTTAGCAACTGAGTAGTGGATCTCTTAATGTACTAGACTGAGGCTTGTGTACCTTGAATTTTTGATAGGAGCAATTGGTAGCCCGCAAGGGCCGGCTCATTTAAAATGTGATGAGTCGGGTCTTCAATAAGTTGAGCAAAAAATGACTTTGCATTAGCCCCCAAGTGCCATGGTGCATGCTGGCAGTGGCATGGGACTTGTATATTCGATGTAATCTCAATTTGAATAATGTAGCCCTCAAGTGCCGGGTCGTAAGCCTGCAGCGACTCGGGACTATTCCTTTCATTGTAGAATAAATCATATCCATTGATAAAATAATAGCCATTGCACTGAAGCGACTTTGAAAACCTCAATTATAACACTGGTTATTGATAATCACAATAGAAATCCAGCCATGTTGGCTATTTAAGATTTGAACAATATAATCCGGTATGAAAACCTCAATCATTCAATATCATCATGAAAATCCAGCCAGTTTTGGCTATTAAAGATTTGAATACCTCATCGGTTGACAAGTAAATCTGGAGTTTAAATACCTGGCGGCTCTTGGCCGATGCGTATTCATTGTAACCCGGTGGCGTATAGCCTTTGAGAAAATCAAGAATTAATAACCCTTTTGAGACATCAATTTCAATCTTTGATGATGGGCTTGAACTTGATCATTTATGTAAGCTATAGCTCTGTAGATCATGTATAGAGTTTAAACAACATATGCCCTGGCGACTTAATGTCAAAAGCCAGGGCGGGTAACCACCCAAATATAGTCTTATCCTACACACAAGTAGATCACAAGATCCCTATGATCCTTTGAATGATACCACCGGTTTATGTGACCCAGACAGTGAAGTTGATAACTCAACTCTGTAAGAGCCGGCACATATGATATTTGTGACAACTCAAATACTTGCGATTGTATAAAAATAGATAAAATTTTTGAGGCTTCTGATTCGAATATGATCAGTAAACCGTTCCAAAGAGGTTAAGCTAAGATTCGAATACGATCATATAGCCCCCAGTGGCGTTGGCGTTGCCGATCAAAGCGGGTATTGACATCTATGTTCTCTTTGGTTCGAATACGACCTATGTTTGAACAGGAAGCCCCCAAATGACCTTTAAAAGTTGTTTAACGACGCTGATTCAAATACGATCCACGTCGATTCCCAAAGGGGTTGAGCTATGATTCGGATACGATCAAAAATCCCCCAAGTAGGTTCAGCAATTTGCTAATCAAAAGGGTATTGACAGCTATGTTCTCTTTGGTTCGAATACGACCTATGTTTGAACAGGAAGCCCCCAAGTGACCATATAAGTTTTGGCATTGCGCCGATCAAGAGGGTACTGATAGCTATGCCCGATGAGCAGGAAGCCCCCAACTGACCATAATAAGATAAGCCGTAAGGCATGATACCTATGTTTGAACCGCGCATCATGGAAGCAAGTTCTTTTTGGCACCCTTTAATCTTTCTGAGAACTCAAACTTGCAAGAGATTAATTCTTTTTGAACCGGAAGTTTAAACCGGATTTGAAAGCTTCAAAACTTTGAGAGAGATAAATTTACCTTGAGCCGGATTTGAACCGGATTTGAGAGCTTCAAAACCTTGCGGTAAATAAATTTCCCTTGAACCGGTTTTTAAACCAGATATTAAGAGTGTCAGTGCTTTGTGGGAGAGAGATGTCTCTTGAACCGGATTTTAAACCGGAGTCCTTCTTTTTAAGCCGGAAATTTTCTGACGGCCTTTAAATTTTTCACCAATATAGCGGTAGCCTTCGGAACCGGGTTACCTTCCCTCCAATGACCCGGAGTTCTTGAATCCATTGAAACCAACTAATTTTGCCGAGCCATACCATTGTAGCCCCCAAGTCTCAAGATGACTCGAAGAGTTGGCTTGAGATTCTCCATATTTGACCATAGCAGAAGGTGTATATTATTGGCGCTGATAACGCGATGTGAATCCACAGAAGGTTGAGGTGACTGCGGCGGGTTATAAATGATCCCGTATGAACCGTATCAGCAACTCGGCCAATGGTTCCTTCCAACTGGCTGTTTGAAGTTAACCAAACCGTAGTGGCAGCGACTTGTGCGTCTGCCCATTGAGCCATCCGGTGCAGACGGCGGCTGATAACGCATGATAATTTGCCTCCAATTTGTTGGAAGAAGACCGGGCTTCCCAAGTAGTGACTTGCTCATACTCAATAAACAACTCATGCAGACAGGTGCGGCCCGATGTGTTGATGTAGACCCGGCCGTGAGAGACGGACGGTAAAGACGACCGCAACATCTGAGGCAGCCCGAACAGATGAACCGGCCGTGGCATTGTAAGCTGATGCGGACATGCAAGTTGTCCTCCTTGTTGTAAGCCGGCGTGGTCGCGAGAGATGGCCACGGTGTTGTAAGCCGGCGCGGTCGCGAGAGACGGCCACGGCGTTGTAAGCCGGCGCAGGAGTCCGTTGAGTAACGACGACCACCTGTGCCACAAGATGTTGGCGTGCCTCCATCTCCGCGGTATAATATCACTTTTTGTCATAAATAATTGCCCTGCATAAACAATGTTGTAGGCCAAGGCAAAGATAAACTGTTCTTTGATAAGAACAACATGTGCTACTAAAATAAACTTAGATGGATATCACCTGATATGTTAGGCTGGAAATAATCTGCCATGGAGTTGATGATATCTTATGGTGAAACTGAAATCACTCGCGGGTGAGCCGGCCGCAGTTTTTATAAGCCGGTGCGGCCGGGGAAGGTCGGTGCCGGCATTGTAAGCCGGCGCAGACGAAAGAGTCGGCCGCAGCATTGGAAACGACACGGATGCGGGCGAGTCGGCCGCGGGCGCGGACAATGAGTCAGTCGCGTATGTTTGATGTAGTGGGAGTGGCGACTTGCGCATGTATCCGTCCAGCAGCACGGCACGAATGCGCTAGTGCAAAAATAATATTGGCACACGTCCCTTTGCGACACCTTTGTAATGAATAATGGTCCTACGGAAAAATACCAAGACCAGAATAATTGTTTTCAAATAATGTAATATATGCTGAGAAGATAGAAAGGATAACACCTGGTATATTTTTTGGACGCATGTGGGTGCGGCCATTAGCGCGTAGTTGGTCTCCACGTGTGGGTACTTCATCCAATTTACGCAGACTGATCTTTGAAGAAAATTAACCCAATACAGAGTACCAGTACTAGTCACCTTATGGAAAAATGATCTGAGTACGCCATCTGTTAGGCATTGGAAGCCGTGCGTATATTGTTGCGTTGTAACCTCCCGTGAAGGATTGGTGCTTGTAACTTGTAGTAATAATATTCCATCTACAGATGCTTTTGAGTATGTCTGATTCTCCAAACCTCATTTTCTGCAGCTATAGCCGTGTAAAACCAGCAAATGCATCATCAGCTTGCAAATGGTGATCTGTGAGGGTGACTCTCTGACAGCAGAAACGGGCGGCCTTGGCACAAGCACAGCTGTTGACCATAGCAGCGGAAGCAAGGCCGGCTTAACAGTGGTTCGAGGTGAGAACGACAATCCGGAGCGGTGATTCCAAGGCACAGCTGCAACAGCCCGATCAGAGCGACGGTGTTGGCTCAGTGGCACGTCTTAGAGCAGAAGCAGCTACGCGTAACGGAGGCGAACAGCGGTAGCGGCGGGTTGGAGACGACGCCGGCGAGGCCGGTGGCAACTCATAGGTGCTCGGCGTCCGGCGGCTCAACAATTTGAATGCAAGGGGAGCAGGGCGGCTCCGAACAACGGAGCAGTAGGGCGGCTCGTGGCAGCGAGAGGCCGAGCTGGGGACAACCCGCCGGAGCTCGAGGGCAACTGACGGGCGGCTGGGCATCTCCAGCCGCGTTCCAAAAAGGCCTCCCACGCATTTTTTCACGCCGGCGCCGAAAAAACGGCCCAGTCGCGCCTCAGGAGCCCGATTTTTGCCGGCTTGGGCCGAAAACAGCGCCGGCGGACCCAGCCCGAACCCGGCGCACTGGGGGGCGCTCGGGGGCGCCGGGCGAACTTTTTTGGCGCGAAGAAACCGCGGGCCCGACGCGTCAGCGACACGGATTACTTCTCGGCCCTTCGTCGTCCTCATCACCTCGTTTCCCGCGGCGAATCAATGCCAAAGCTGCCGCGCCGGTCAGCCTGCGCCATTGATGCCTCACGGGCGGCGCAGTGAAGGCCGGACGACGCGCGTCCCTCGCCCTCGCCTCGCCCGCCACGCGTATGCACGGTGCCACGCGTGTGGGCGGCGCCTCGGCCTATATATGCCGCGCCCCGGCGCACTCGTCGTCTCACACTTCCCCGCCGCCGTCGTTCCTCCTTTCGCCCTCTCCTCTCCTCCTTTCGCCGTCTCCAGTTCAGAACCAATGGCCGAGCGCTTCCCAGGCGACGACGCGGAGGCGAACGGCTTCGACCGCCGCCATCTCCATGAAGACGAGGCTCGCCTCCTTTACGAGGCCGAGTACCCTGTCCTGCCGGACATGCGGGTGCCCGGGGCGTGGAGGATCAGCGCGGGCGGCGTACCGGTGCCCCCGATACCCACCGGCGCGGCGCGGCGTGCGGAGATCGCACGCATCCGCTCGAACCTGCCGCGTGCAGCGAGGGAGGGGCCACGGTACGTCTCCGACAGCCTGCTGTGGGAGACGTACTTCCGCCGCCGTCACGCCCAGCAGCTCGAGGCCACCAACGGCGTCGTGCCCTCCGGCAGGCAAAACTCCGCCGGCCGGCGTCGATGGTGGGGCGTGCCGGGGCGCATGTTGGAGGCCATCCTCGAGTACATCGAGGGCGGCAACACGCCGTGCCTCGACTACCCCGCTCCCCCTTCCTTTTCACACCGCCGGGGAAGCTCCTGGACCCCGAGGCACATGGAGACCGGGGGGTCCTCCTCTTCGTCCGGCGGCTCGCCCTGCCTCCGCCCCGTCAAGCCGGAGCCCCAGGACACGCCGGTGGCCGCGCGCACCCGCAGCTCCGGCGTCCGTATCGGCGCCAACGCCTCGCCACCCACCGGCCGTTTCGTCCTCGTCGAGCCCAAGCCGGAGCCCGGCCTCCCCGCGGAGTACGAGGAGATAGCCCGGCGCGGCTTCTCCGACGAGGACGCCGTGCAGTGGGCGCGGGACAACTACCTCCGCAACGAGACGGTCCGGCAGTGTCGGGCCCTGGAGGAGATCGCCGCCCGCAAGCGTGGGCGTGAGGACGAGCACGGCGTCGTGATCCTCGACAGCGACGACGACGACGACGCCCCCGGACCTTCCAACCCGCCGCCGCACCAACCGGGGGAGGGGTGCAACAGGGAAGGTTTAGGAGGGGGCGGCGGTAGCGACGACGATGACGACGACGACGACGGCGGCGACTACACGCGGTTCTACAGCCTCCTCGGCATGTAGAACCGCGTGGGCGGGCGGCGAGGCGGGCGGCGAGGGAGACGGCGGGAGTAGCCCGCGGTATTTTTTTGTAAAATATGTTTAAGTTTGAACGAACTCGCCGTGTTTGCGTTAAATTTGAGTCGTTTTGCGCCGTGTTTGCCATTTTTACTCGAACCGTGGGCGCCGCGACTGGGGGGCATCACGCCCCCAGTGCGCGGTTTAGCGCCGGTGCGCCCCTAGGGGGCGATTTTTTGCCCCTCCTGGGGGGCCAACGGCTGGAGATGCCCTTAGGCGACAGGCGTGCGAGCACAGAGACTCGCAGAGGCAGCTCCAAAGCCAGGTGAGGGCGGCGACTCGCAGGCGCGATTTGACGGTAGCCGGCTCGGTGCCGCAGCAGCGGCTCTGCCAGCGTTTTGAAGGTGGCGGGTCACAACATCAAGGGAAACCGACCACGGGGCGGCTCACGGCGTGACTAGCCACCTGGGGAGTTCGGAACAAAGGCCAGGTATGACCCGGCAGGCGAAACGGGTCACGGCATGGCGACTCGAAAAGTGGGCGGCTCGTGGCGGCGCGACTGCAGAGGCACCGATGGCGGCCGGCGGCAGGGCCATGAATACAGCGGGTCGACGGTGGCCGACTTGCGGACGACGCCGCGGGTGTAGGGCGGAGGTCGTGGCCGGTTCTCTGCAGGAGGAAGTGGAGAGCGGCGGTGGGAAGGTGCCAGCGAAGTAAGGCCGCGATAGCAGGAATCAGAGGCGCATCAAACTCCTACATCGGGTCGTGGTCGATCTGATCAATCCTCGTCCGGGTCTTCCTCCAGCTCACGGTCCCCACACAATTTGGTCCGAATAGGGTCAATCTGTCAGTAATTTTTGCTTTCCTTAGAACTTGAGCCATCCAGGATAGGTTCCCGTACATGGTGTGACAATTGCCTCAATGGCATCTCTTCTAACTAGACTCGGGTTCTGGTCTTCTTTGTCTTGTACCTTAACTCACGTGTATTGCTCTTTTTTGGAATTCCTTCCATGACGTGACAGTTTATGTCTTCAAGCATCATCTGTGTTTGATTAATTTGTAGTCCACACAAAGCGATGCGCCATGTCAGCAGTATGTGCAATACATTTTTCTGCACAAGCATGCATCTGCCTATTTTGTGAATCAACTGAGTAGTCTTCTTGCGTTCGCTGTGTACTTTGTGCGTAGCAGCAGCAGGAAGGTAGCAACCTCGGGACTTGAAGCAAATCTCCATACGTCTACTGCCACGGATGCAATTTTCTTCACGAGAACCAGCTCTCATAGTAGGCTAGTCATAGTGGAGAGTAACTTAGACTAGTAACATACATATGTTACTAGTGTATGTTACTACCTTCATAGTGGGTAGTGTCATAGGTGTGGTAACATAGATGCCTTCATTTATTACTTTGTAGACTCATTATGCATTGGGAAGCGCTATGTGATGGTAACATATTATGTTACTCTATTTGCCTCTCTCCTCATTAACTACTTGCCACATCACTATTTTTGCTTATGTGGCATCTATGTTACTACCTATGTTACTCCCACTATGACCAGCCGTATAAAATGGCAATTGAATAGCAGAGTACTTTGAGTTGGTCTCGGTTTCGCCGGATCGCGCTGGTTTGTACTGCCGGCTCCAAAGATAATCATGTTCCTGATCACAAAACAAGAAACTTGCCAGTTTTTTCTCATCCGACGAAATCGCGAGCTCATCGATCCCTAGATGAAATCCCTTCAAGAACTCAACACCACCATGCGCAAGCCCCACGGTGGGCGCCAACTGTCGTGGAATTAACACGGCAGATGTCCTTAGTGTCAGGACTTAGTCGCGAGGCCAACACATCTATGTGGTAGCTTGAGAGGGGTTGAGCGGAATCGAGAGACGCAACACAAGACAAATATTTAGACAGCTTCGGGCACCGGGAAACATCATACGGTAATAACCCTACATGCTATTTGTGGCTAGGTCTCATTATGATCATGAGGGAGTCGCCAGTAGGCCGGCTCTTTGTGTCTAGCCCTAGATATTGTTTCCTCTTGCTTGTCCCTCTTTGGGGTGCCCTGCCCCTCCTTATATAAGTTAGAGGGGCGGGTTACATGTGGAGTCCAAATAGGATTAGGACTAGCCTATCTTCTACTACAAGCCGGATACAAGTCCGGGTCTTGATTCCTTGTAAGGAAGATATTCCGAACGCCTTTCCGCTTAAGCCGGCCTACCATAACGTAAGCCGGCCTTCTGGGCCTTGAGCCTCCTGGGCCCCTGGGTCTTGTCGCTCCTCTGATTCGCTTGCCAGGTCACCCATAAGTCGCCAGGATCGGGCGGGTCACTTAGTATGTCGTCCAGCCAGGGCGGGTCATTAGTGAGTCGCCAAGTCCGACTGGGTTATACTTCCGGCCGGGTTACAGCGCGGGGTATATCCCCGACATTATCAGTAATGCACATAGGTGAAGTAGCAAAAGCAGGGTCATATTTCATTCTAGCATTCAAAGACTTTTCTTTTAGCTTAGCTAATAATTTCTTAAGATCATATCTATCATTGCAAGCAAGAAAATCTCTAGCAGTTTCTTCATCCATAACATAACCCTCAGGCACAACAGGCAATTCATATCTAGGGGAGAATCTTCATCATCACTTTCATCAATATTATTAGTTTCAATAATTTCATTCTCTCTAGCCCTAGCAAGTTGTTCATCAAGAAATTCACCTAATGGCATAGTATTATCAAGCATAGAAGTAGTTTCATCATAAGCATCATGCATAGCAGAAGTGGCATCATCAATTACATGCGACATATCAGAATTAATAGCAGAAGCGGGTTTAGGTGTCGCAAGTTTACTCAAAACAGAAGGAGAATCAAGTGCAGAGCTAGATGGCAGTTCCTTACCTCCCCTCGTAGTTGAGGGATAAATCTTGGTTTTCTTGTCTTTCAAGTTCCTCATAGTGATCAACAGATATAAATCCCAAGTGACTCAAAGAACAGAGCTATGCTCCCTGGCAACGGCGCCAGAAAATAGTCTTGATAACCCACAAGTATAGGGGATCGCAACAGTTTTCAAGGGTAGAGTATTCAACCCAAATTTATTGATTCGACACAAGGGGAGCAAAAGAATATTCTCAAGTATTAGCAGTTGAGTTGTCAATTCAACCACACCTGGAAAACTTAATATCTGCAGCAAAGTATTTAGTAGCAAAGTAATATGGAAGTAACGGTAACAGTGGGAAAAGTAACAGTAGCAGTTTTGTAGTAATTGTAACCGTGGCAACGGTAAAGTAACTAAGCAAAGATCAATATGTGAAAAGCTCGTAGGCATTGGATCAGTGATGGATAATTATGTCGGATGGGATTCCTCATGCAACAGTTATAACATAGGGTGACACAGAACTAGCTCCAGTTCATCAATGTAATGTAGGCATGTATTCCGAATATAGTCATACGTGCTTATGGAAAAGAACTTGCATGACATCTTTTGTCCTACCCTCCCATGGCAGCGGGGTCCTATTGGAAACTAAGGGATATTAAGGCCTCCTTTTAATAGAGTACCGGATTAACACTTAGCGAATACATGAACTCCTCAAACTACGGTCATCACTAGGAGTGGTCCCGATTATTGTCACTTCGGGGTTACCGAATCATAACACATAGTAGGTGACTATTGACTTGCAAGATAGGATCAAGAACTCACATATATTCATGGAAACATAGTAGGTTCAGATCTGAAATCATGGCACTCGGGCCCTAGTGACAAGCATTAAGCATAGCAAAGTCATAGCAACATCAATCTTAGAACATAATGGATACTAGGGATCAAACCCTAACAAAACTAACTCGATTACATGGTAAATCTCATCCAACCCATCACCATCCAGCAAGCCTACGATGGAATTACTCACGCACGGCGGTGAGCATCATGAAATTGGTGATGGAGGATGGTTGATGATGACGACGGCGACGGATTCCCCTCTCCGGAGCCCCGAACGGACTCCAGATCAGCCCTCCCAAGAGAGATTAAGGCTTGGCAGCGGCTCCGTATCGTAAAACACGATGAATCCTTCTCTCTGATTTTTTTCTCCCCGAACGTGAATATATGGAGTTGGAGTTGAGGTCGATGGAGCCTCAGGGGGCCCACGAGGCAGGGGGCGTGCCCAGGGGGGTAGGTGCACCCCCACCCTCGTGGACAGGGTGTGGGCCGCCTGGTCTTGATTCTTTCGCCAGTATTTTTTATTAATTCCAAAAATATTCTCCGTGAAGTTTCAGGTCATTCCAAGAACTTTTTATTTCTGCACAAAAACAACACCATGGCAATTCTGCTGAAAATAGCGTCAGTCCGGGTTAGTTCCATTCAAATCATGCAAGTTAGAGTCCAAAACAAGGGCAAAAGTGTTTGGAAAAGTAGATACGATGGAGACGTATCAACAAGGCACGCTCGATAGACTTGGAAATGAACCTACTAAGTGCGGCAACACATCCAGTCAAACGCCTCACGCCCTTAACTGTCTTGGGTGCTTGAATCTGCTCGATAGCCTTGATTTTGTCTGGGTTGGCCTCTATCCCCTGGTGGGACACGAAGAAGCCAAGTAGCTTGCCAGAAGGAACGCCGAACACACACTTCTTCGGGTTCAACTTCAAGTTGATCTTGCGTAGGTTAGCAAACGTTTCCTCCAAATCCTAGAGAAGGGTTGATCTGTCCTTGGTCTTTACCACAATATCGCCCATGTAAGCTTCGATGTTTCTATGCAGCTGTGACTCAAAACCAATCTGGACTTCCCTTGCAAAGGTGGATTCGGCGCTCTTCAACCTGAAAGGCATCTGTACGAAGCAGTACATGCCACACGGGGTGATGAACGCGGTCTTTTCTTCGTCTTCCTTGGACATAAAGATCTGATGGTATCCAGAGTATGCATCTAGAAAGGAGAGCAAGTCACACCCGGAGGTTAAATCCACAATCTGGTCGTTACGCGGCAAGGGGAATGGGTCCTTCGGGCATGCTTTGTTTAGATTTGTAAAATCTATGCACAGTCTCCACTTCCCATTAGCCTTGCGTACCACCACAAGATTTGCTAACCACGTTGGATGTAGTACTCCTCTGACTAGACCAGCTGCCTCAAGTTTCTTTATCTCCTCGGCAATGAATTGCTGCCGCTCCAAGGCTTGCTTCTGGACCTTCTTCTTGATGGGTCGGGCATGTGGGCAGACAGCAAGGTGGTGCTCGATTACCTCCCTGGGAACGCCGGGGATATCAGATGGTTGCCAGGCAAACATGTCGATATTCGCCCGCAGGAAGGCAACGAGCGCGCTTTCCTATTTGTCATCGAGGGTGGCACTGATGGTGAAAGTACCATCAGCACCAGCCAGCCCTGCCGAGACCTTTGTCATAGCGGGTGCAGAAGCCTTGGACCTCTTGCCGTTGGAACTTTCCAACAAGTCATCAATAGGCGCAGCGCACCCCGAAGGGGCACGCTTCCCGGATTCCTTGCCGGTGTCCCTGTTATTTTTTCATTTCTTCTTGTTTTCCCTGGCCTTGCTGCGACTGCTTCCCGGCACATCTTGTCCATGCAAATGATTGCATCCTTCTTGTCCGATGGAATGGAAATGACACCAATCGACCCTGGCATCCTCAAGGTGTTGTAGGCATAGTGGGATGCCACCATGAATTTGGCCAGAGCTGGAGGACCAAGGATTCCATTATACGGCAGGGGGAGGTCAACCACATCAAATGTGATCTTCTCAGTCCGGTAGTTTACCCCCCCCCCCCCCCCCGAACATTACCGGTAGTGCGATCTTCCCCTTGGGGCGACTCCTGCCGGGGCTGATCCCTTGAAACGTGCCGGTAACCTCGAGCTCTTCCTCTGCTATCCGAAGTTTTCCAATGACCTTTGGAGAGATGACCTTTGGAGAGATTAGATTCAACCCGGCCCCGCCGTCAACCAACATCTTTGTGACTTTGAGATTGCGGATTGTTGGCGAGACCAACAACGGCAAGCACCCTACCGCGGTGGTGTGGTCAGGGTGATCCTCTTGGTCAAAGATGATGGGCGTGCGGGACAATTTGAGTGGTTTCCGAGAATCTGTCGCTGGCTCCACGACATTGACCTCATGCACCCACTGTTTAAGCTGGCAGTGAGAGGAATGCAGAGATGCACCCCCGTCAATGAACAAGGCTTCAGTGGCTCTCTGGAACTCCTACTCGCTGGTTTCCTCTTCATCCCCTCCATCGCTCTCATTATTGCAAACCTCTTTCTCACGGCCTCTGGTGGGTTTTCCTTGATCCCGAGGAGCCTTGCTGGGGCGACTTGCTCCGCCACCCCGGCCCTTTCCACCAGCGCCACTCTGACCTTTCTCCTTATCTCGCTTCTCATATCCAACCCTCTGCTTTTTGACAAGTTGTTCAACCTGATAAAACTCCTGGAGATCATGGCCCTTGGTCCGATGGATCTTGCAGTACAACCCATCACCTTTCCCAGTCTTCTCGGCAGCCGCAGCCTCCCGGAAATCACTGCACGCGGCAGCTTCCTTGTCGAGGGCCTCGGCTTTGACCTTCTTGCCGGTACTAGGTGCTCCCTATCCCTCAACGGCCAACACTGTCTTGTCCTTGTGCTTTTTTGCGCTTCTTGTTCTTCTTCTTTTGGCTGGTGGCCTCGTCATCATCCTCTGAGTCGATGCCGACGCCATCCTCTTCTCCGGGGTGCCTCCTCCCCTCCTCTACTCGAGCACACTTGTCCACCAAAGTGCAAAGCTCTTTCACAGTCTTGGGCAATCGAACATTCATCTTGGAACGGACCCGTCAATTGTGCACGTTGGACTGGAATGCAGCTATCACAACTGCCAGGTGGATATCTGTAATGCTTCTATGGACTCGGCCGAACCTCTGCATGTACTTTCGCAGAGTCTCTCCTTCCTTCTGCGGGAGAAGCTACAAGTCGTTGGGCCGCCCTGGTTCTTGATGGCCTCCCGTGAAGGCGCCAATGAACTCATGGCACAGGTCAGCCTAGGTCGAGATGGAGTTCTCCGGCAGGTGCATCAGCTAGGATCTCACATTTGGCTTGAGTGCCAAAGGGAAGTAGTTGGCGAATACCTTCTCGTCTCTTCCTTAGCAGATTGAATAGCGATGGTGTAGATGCTCAAGAACTCTGCCAGGTTCAACCTCACATCATACTTCTCTGGTATCTCTGGCTTGAACGTGTGAGCAGATGGCCAACGGACATGCCACGGCTCGCGGGTGAAGGCATGGCACTCAGCCTCGAAAAGCAGGTGCCCGCCTTCAGCGAGTGTGGGCTCGTCGACGTCGGGGCCATCGTGCCTATCGGTCTGGCGGTGGGCATCGCGGTGTCGGTCGGTGGTGACATGCATGCCCTCCCTTTGCCTGTCCTCCAGGACTCGCCGTTGGCCTTGACGCGCTCAAGGGTCAGACGAAGCCATCGAGACGTCGTCGGGTTCTTGGTTGCGGGGCTCCTGCTCTGGCTATCGTGGAGGTGACTGCATCATAAGAGTGTCCCCTTCCGCATGGCCAGCAGCATGGATCGTCGTCGTTGTCTGGGGAGGCCGTGGTGGGCCAGCTCGCTGCGATCCTCCCGCCTCAGCGAAACCAATCAAGCTCTAGATGGTGGCTCTCCATTCATCCATCTGATCGGCTGCAGGCGGAAATCTCAACAGCAACTAGGCCTGCGCCATGGCCTCCGAAGCGGTGCTTGGCATGGATGTTGATGAAGACCATATCATCGCCCGTCTCCTGACGGTGCCGGTAGCGGTTGCGCCATGCTCTCGTCGTCGTGAGCCAGCCACCTGGATGACGTGGTGACGAGGTGGAAGTGCTCGAGGGCCAGCGGCCCCACTTAGCGTAGCGGCTGGGTCGGCTCGTTCTGGTGGTGGCGCGTGCTCCGCGGCTGCACCGCGGTGGGAGCACCGGGTGAGTTGTGATTCCCCCCAGAACGAGTACCCCCCGCTGCGGCTGTGCCCCTCGGCCAGGCGGACAGGTGCAGACGGAATGATATCTCCTCCCGTACCACGTGGGGCGTGGCCGCTGGGATGTTGTTGGTGCTATCCTTCTCCGGTGCCTCCTGCTCCTGCTTCGGTCGCAGGAGACGTGGTGACGACGCCACCTGCACCGTCCATGTCCCCCGCAACGTCCACACCCCCAGGCATCCCTGTAGCCCCCGCGGAATCGGTGGTCGTATGTGGCGGGGCCTTCGAGGAGGACAGGTGAGCTACGGGGCCGGACTTCTTCTTGGGCACCATGGACGATGGAGCCATTGATGAAGAAAATGAGGATGAAGATGGCTCGCTGTGTACGCTTCTCGGGTTCGCGCAAGCAAGCCCCCTACCTGGCGCGCCAAAGATGTCATGAGAAAGCACAGCCACCTATGGGGCCATAAGCCCATTTTGGTTCGGCGGCGGCGGGGGAGGGGGGCGAGCGCGTTGCAAAAAGAGCGGAGAACTGCAGCGCAGCACGACAGGGATCACACAAGCGATTTTACCTAGGTTTGGGCCGCCGCGAGGCGTAAAACCCTATTCCTGCTTTGGTGGATTGATGGTGGAAACGTAGCGCTCTTGCCCGGCAACATTGCTCCGGGGCGAGAGCAGCTACGCGCGCAGTACTGTACGCGCGTATGAGTGTACAAGGGTCTGAATCCTTTCTATGGTTACCATGGGCCTCCTTTATAGATCAAGGGGTTACCACAATGGCAAATCAGTCATTGCATACTGATTAGATAGCGAAAAGTGCTATCATACCTAATCCTGCTGACAGGGCAGAGCGCATTAAATGCGCTGCTTAGTGTCACATCAAGGTGTGCCCAGCAAGCCTTGCCGAGGCTGTTACACCACCTTCTTGTCTGTCTGCATGACACATCTCTGGACGGGTGTCGTTTGGAGGTGGTTTCCATAGAAAGTGGATGCCAAGTGTCATGGAGCAGCCACTTAGTCATTTGGGGGCTTGACACCGCATCGACTAATGACTTGCGTCGTTGTGAGGTGGAGCAGTGAGGCCTTGGCGGGGAGGTCCGCCCTTGACCTTCCCGGCAAGCTTGCCGGGGCGATCCTGAGACTTGTCTTTTGAGGCAACCTCAGCCCTGTCAAGCTCGCCCGCCGACAGGGGAGGCTCTTCCCTTGTGTTGTCTTGCTCTTGAGCTCAGCTTGGTCTTCTCAACCTGCCCTTTGATTTCTCAAAGAGCTTATATTTCCATCTTGGCCTTGTCTTGGATGTTGTAATCTTGATCTTGGGCCTGTGCACGATCTGGGCGACAGACCCAAGGTTTGTTGCACCGACAAAGTGTAGATCTAGGCCTTCTCAAGCAACCCCTAAAGAATCAACAAGTTTGATTGGCTAGGGAGAGAGATCGGGCTAGAATGAGCTTGTTAGCAACGATGGAGCTTGGGGGAGGAAGAGGTAAGTCAACTTGGAGAAGATGACTCCCTTATATAGTAGGAAAAGAAATCCAACCGTTATGCACCCACAACCTGTGCACAAGCGGTAGTACCGCTCAGGCGAGCGGTACTTCCGCTGGCACAGAAGTTCTAGCCGCTATGTTCAATAGAGCAGATCAGGGAGGCGGCAGTGCCGCCAGAGCGGTACTACCTTTCCCCCCAGCGGTACTTCCGCTTGGTGTTAAACAACATCCGAAACTAGTGGTAGAAGAGAAAGGCAGGTCGGTAGTGCCACCCGGGGCGGTACTACTGCTAACAACTACCGCTCTACTTCCGTTCGAGGGACCGAGCTATCTAGAAGGCAAATAATAAGCGGTACTCCATGTGGTACTGGGACAACGGTAGTTCCGCCGGAGCGGTACTATCGCGCCGCTGAAGCGGTACTACCGCGCTAAACTACTGCTCTACTACCGCCCATTTATAGAACGTAAACAACAAGCGAAAGTGAGGGCCACAGTAAACTGCGGCAGTACCGCTATAGCGGTACTACCGCTGAGCAGAGCGGTACTACTGCTTCGAATGCTCTGAAAAGCCCAAGCACAAGGGAAGGCCAAGCTCAAATGCAGGGAAGGAGGGAGGGTGCAGAGGGACTGTGTACATGTTGATTCCACCCAACCTTTCCGAAGCAGACCCCCTCTTAGTAGTACGGTGTTCCTACGACTCAAATCCACCGAAAATGAAACGAAGGAAAAACACCGTCTTCGCAATAGCTCAGAGGGGCACGAATCTTCTTGTTCCATATGATAGATTATCTGAAATGCTCAATGCACACGGTTAGTCCGCAAAAGCATTGTCATTAATCACCAAAACCACTAAGGGAGAAATATGCCCTAACACCTAGTTTATGGGCTATTCCGTAAGGGGCTGATTTGGATCCATATGTTTTATGCTATGGTTAGATTTATCTTAATTCTTCTTTCGTAGTTGTGGATGCTTGCGAGAGGGGTTAATCGTAAGTGGGAGGCTTGTTCAAGTAATAACAACACCCAAGAACCGGTCCACCCACATATCAAATTATCAAAGCAGTAAACGCAAATTAAATAAACATGATGAAATTGACTAGATGAAATTCTCACGTGTCCTTGAGAATGCTTTGCTTATTATAAGAGACCGTTTCGACATGTCCTTTGCTACAAAAAGGATTGGGCTAGCTTACTGCACCTTTGTTACCGTTACTACTTGTTGCTTGTTACAAATTACCTTGTTATCAAACTATATGTTACCGATAATTTCAGTGCCTGCAGACAATACCTTGCTGAAAACTACTTGTCATTTCCTTCTGCTCCTCATTGGGTTCGACACTCTTACTTATCGAAAGGACTACGATCGATCCCCTATACTTGTGGGTCATCAACCGCCTGCCTGCCTTCCCACCTCCCACTACCCACCAGCCACCACAAGACTCGATGGATGTCTCCTTGATCTCGCGGCCGCCACCACCACTCCACCGCATCTTTTTTTGGAAAGGAGGATAACCTCCGTCCTCTGCATCAGGACGATGAATGTAGCCATATATTATTAAAAGTGCAAAATCCAGCAGGCAAACAACATTGACCCAGAAATAAATCGGAAAACAAACCCTGAGGCCATATTCCTTGCGAGTACCTCCCCCAGATAGCCACTAATCCCTATGATACAAGACACAACATAAATGAAAATACACAACTCCTAGGCTACGCCTTCAAGAAGGAATCACCGCACGTGCGCCGATGATGGTGAGTCCACCACAAGGTTGAAATCCGGATTCTCATTCCCAAAGCCAAGCTTCAGTCCACCACCTTCAGCAAGGACACGACACAGTGCGTGATAATGTCGCTTGAACTACGTCGGTATTTCCCCAAAGAGGAAGGGGTGATGCAGCACAGCTACGGTAGGCATTTCCCTTAGTTATGGAACCAAGTTATCAATCTAGAAGGAGAACCAAGAAACACTATGTAAACGGTACCTGCACACAAAGAACAAATACTTGCAACCCAACGCGTATAAGGGGTTGTCAACCCCTTTTTCGTGTAACGACGCCTGAAATTGTCAAGTTGACGGGATAAAATTGTGATAGATTGGATAAATAGACCTCGATAAAATGTGAAATAAAAGATGCAAATAAAAAGTGTAGCAAGGTTTTTTTGGTTTTTTTGGAACAATAGATCTAAAAATAAAAGTGGCAAATAATAGATCGGAAAGCAAATATGATGAAGAATAGACCCAGGGGCCGTAGATTTCACTAGTGGCTTCTCTCAAGAAATAGCACACAGTGAATAAACAAATTACTGTTGGGAAATTGATAGAACCTGGAATAATTATAACGTTATCCAGGCAATGATCAATATATAGGCATCACGTCCAATATTAGTAGACCGACTCCTGCCTACATGTACTATTGTTATTCCACACATCGATCGCCCAGCATGCATCACAAAGAACCTCTTCCCATGGCAAGAAAAATCGATCTAGTTGGCCTAACTAAACCAAAATATTCAAAGAAGAAATACGAGGCTATAAATAATCATGCATATAAGAGATCAAAGAAGACTCAAATAATATTCATGGATAAAAGATCTGATCATAAACTCAAAGTTCATCGGATCCCAACAAACACACCGCAAAAGAGTTACATCAAATAGATCTCCAAGAGACCATTGTATTGAGAATCAAAAGAGAGAGAGAGAGAGGAAGCCATCTAGCTACTGCCTACGGACCTGTAGGTCTATGATGAACTACTCACGCATCATCGGAGAGGCACCAATGAGGATGATGAACCCCTCCGTGATGGTGTCTAGATTGGATCTCGTGGTTCTGGAACTTGCGGTGGCTGGAATTGTGTTTTGTCGCCTCCCCTAGGGTTTTTGGAATATTTGGCGATTTATAGGGCGAAGAGGCGGTGCAAGAGGCCACCGAGGTGGGCACAACCCACCTGGGCGCGCCTGGGCCCCAGGTGCGCCTAGGTGGGTTGTGCTCCCCTAGGAGCCCCCTCTGGTACTTCTTTCGCCCATCTTGTGTCTTCTGGTCCAGAAAAATTCTCCAAAAAGTTTTGTTGCGTTTGGACTCCGGTTGGTATTGATTTTTTGCGAAGTAAAAAACAAGCACAAAACAACAACTGGCAGTGGGCACTATGTCAATAAGTTAGTCCTAAAAATGATACTCTCTCTGTTACTTTATATAAGGTGTATTTGTTTTTTCAAAAGTCAAATGAGTGCATGTTTGACCAAATTTTTAGAAAAATATATCAATATCCACAATACATAATTTATATCATATGATACATCGTGAAAACTAGTTTCATGTTTTATCTGTTAGGTATTGCAGATGTTGTTATTTTTTTCTATAATTTTGGACAAACTTACAAATGGTGGACTTGCACGGAAACCAATACACCTTAAATTCTGGAAGGGAGGGAGTATGAAGTTGCTATAAAATGATTGTAAAACATCAGAGAATGATAATATAACAGCATGGAAGAAGCAAGAATATAGATACATTGGAGACGTATCACGCGACGACATAGTCTGATCAGAGACCTTGTGTTTCCACCGGAGTGCATAAACTCATCGTTGAAACCGTTTGTACCATCTGCCCTTATCTGTCTACCGACACCTTTGGATACCTATGAAGGAGACAAAAAAAGACAAAGACGTCCCATACCACCTGCCTCCCACTACTGTCGCACCACCTTCGATCTGACAACAACAGGCTAAACATGACACCTCCGCTAGAGCCACTGTGCATCACTGGACGCTAGCAGGCATGACTTGACGTCTCCATATAAGACGCCGTGCGTAGCATCCGCCGGTAGCGCATCCACCGGTGGCTTCACCTGCCGGCAACAGGCACCGCCCGACAACTCCGAAAGAGGCACATGCGTCACCTGTTGAGCCGCATCGAACCCGATCTGTTGATGGAAGGGACGTCCCATTCCGTCACCAGCCTTAGAAGGCCGTCACCACCTCGAGATCCAGACTTCGAATCGCCCACACGATCCCGGAGTCCGTCGTCGTTGATGAAGAGGGGCCGCCACCCCGATTTCGGGCGCTAAAGGGAGGACCCACCGTCGCCCAGCCGACAACAACAACCGCCGCCGCGATCCCGCATCATGAGCCGTCGACGCCGGAGGAAGCTCCAGCCGCCACGCGCGTCCTGTGACGTCCCCGGGTGTGGGATCCCAAGATCCGCCGCCACAAGGACCCACCATCTTGTTGGGTAACGTAGTAATTTCAAAAAATTTCCTACGCACACGCAAGATCATGGTGATGGCATAGCAACGAGAGGGGAGAGTGTTGTCTACATACCCTCGTAGACCGTCAAGCGGAAGCGTTATGACAACGCGGTTGATGTAGTCGTACGTCTTCACGACTCGACCGATCCAAGCACCGAACGTACGGCACCTCCGTGTTCAGCACACGTCCAGCTCGATGACGTCCCCCGGGCTCCAATCCAGCGAAGCGTCGGGGATGAGTTCCGTCAGCACGACGGCGTGGTGACAATGATGATGTTCTACCGGCGCAGGGCTTCTCCTAAACTCCGCGACGATATGACCGAGGTGGATTATGGTGGAGGGGGGCACCGCACACGGCTAAGGAACGATCTGTAGATCAACTTGTGTGTCTATGGGGTGCCCCCTCCTCCGTATATAAAGGGGGAGAGGAGGAGGGGGCCGGCCAAGAGGGGAGGCGCGCCCTAGGGGGGGCAAACCTACTCCAAGTAGGTTTGGCCCCCCTTTCCTATTAGGAGTAGGAGAGGGAAGGAAGAGAGGGGAGGGAAGAAGGAAAGGGGGGGGGCCGGCCCCCCTCCCAATTCGGATTGGACTTGGGGGGGGTGCCCCCTCCTTTGCTCCTTCTCCCTCCTTTCCACTAAGGCCCAATAAGGCCCATATACTTACCGGGGGGGTTTCGGTAACCTCCCGGAACTCCGGTATAGTCCCAATCTCATCCGGAACCTTTCCGGTGTCCAAATATATCCGTCCAATATATCAATCTTTATGTCTCGACCATTTCGAGACTCCTCGTCATGTCCGTGATCACATCCGGGACTCCGAACAACCTTCGGTACATCAAAACTTATAAACTCGTAATAAAACTGTCATCGTAACGTTAAGCATGCAGACCCTACGGGTTCGAGAACTATGTAGACATGACCTAGAACTATTCTCGGTCAATAACCAATAGTGGAACCTGAATGTTCATATTGGTTCCTAAATATTCTACGAAGATCTTTATCGGTCAAACCGCATAACAACATATGTTGTTCCCTTTGTCATCGGTATGTTACTTGCCCGAGATTTGATCGTCGGTATCCAATACCTAGTTCAATCTCGTTACCAGCAAGTCTCTTTACTCGTTCCATAATACATCATTTCATAACTAACTCATTAGTTACAATGCTTGCAAGGCTTAGGTGATGAGTATTACCGAGAAGGCCCAGAGATACCTCTCCGACAATCGGAGTGACAAAACCTAATCTTGAATTATGCCAACTCAACATGTACCTTTGGAGACACCTGTAGAGCACCTTTATAATCACCCCAGTTACGTTGTGACATTTGGTAGCACACAAAGTGTTCCTCCGGTAAACGGGAGTTGCACAATCTCATAGTTGCAGGAACTTTGTATGAGTCATGAAGAAAGCAATAGCAACATACTAAACGATCAAGTGCTAAGCTAATGGAATGGGTCAAGTCAATCACATCTTTCTCCTAATGATGTGATCCCATTAATACAATGACAACACATGCCTATGGTTAGGAAACATAACCATCTTTGATCAATGAGCTAGTCAAGTAGAGGCATACTAGTGACACTATGTTTGTCTATGTATTCACACATGTATCATGTTTCCGGTTAATACAATTCTAGCATGAATAATAAACATTTATCATGATATGAGGAAATAAATAATAACTTTATTATTGCCTCTAGGGCTTATTTCCTTCAGTCTCCCACTTGCACTATAGTCAATAATCTAGATTACATAGTAATGATTCTAACACCCATGGAGTCTTGGTGCTGATCATGGTTTGCTCGTGAGAGAGGCTTAGTCAATGGGTCTGCAACATTCAGATCCGTATGTATCTTGCAAATCTCTATGTCTCCCACTTGGACTTGGTCCAGAATGGAATTGAAGGGTCTCTTGATGTGCTTGGTCCTCTTGTGAAATCTAGATTCCTTTGCCAAAGCAATTGCACCAGTATTGTCACAGAAGATCTTCATTGGTCCCGATGCACTAGGTATAACACCTAGATCGGAAATGAACTCCTTCATCCAGACTCCTTCATTTGTTGCTTCCAAAGCAGCTATGTACTCCGCTTCACATGTAGATCCCGCCACGACGCTTTGTTTAGAACTGCACCAACTTACAGCTCCACCGTTCAATAAAAATACGTATCCGGTTTGCGATTTAGAATCGTCTGGATCAGTGTCAAAGCTTGCATCGACGTAACCATTTACGACTAGCTCTTTGTCACCTCCATATATGAGAAACATATCCTTAGTCCTTTTCAGGTATTTCAGGATGTTCTTGACCGCTGTCCAGTGACCCATTCTTGGATTACTTTGGTACCTCCCTGCCAAACTAATAGCAAGGCACACATCAGGTCTGGTACACAGCATTGCATACATGATAGAGCCTATGGCTGAAGCATAGGGAACTCCTTTCATTTTCTCTCTATCTTCTGCAGTGGTCGGGCATTGAGTCTGACTCAACTTTATACCTTGTAATACAGGCAAGAACCCTTTCTTAGCCTGATCCATATTGAACCTTTTCAACACTTTATCAAGGTACGTGCTTTGTGAAAGTCCAATCAAGCGTCTTGATCTATCTCTATAGATCTTAATGCCCAATATGTAAGCAGCTTCACCGAGGTCTTTCATTGAAAAACTTTTATTCAGGTATCCTTTTATGCTATCCAGAAATTCTATATCATTTCCAATCAACAATATGTCATCCACATATAATATTAGAAACGCTACAGAGCTCCCACTCACTTTCTTGTAAATACAGGCTTCTCCAAAAGTCTGTATAAAACCATATGCTTTGATCACACTATCAAAGCGTTTATTCCAACTCCGAGAGGCTTGCACCCAAACCATAGATTGATCGCTGGAGCTTGCACACTTTGTTAGCTCCCTTAGGATCGATAAAACCTTCTGGTTGCATCATATACAACTCTTCTTCCAGAAATCCATTCAGGAATGCAGTTTTGACATCCATCTGCCAAATTTCATAATCATAAAATGCGGCAATTGCTAACATGATTCGGACAGACTTAAGCATCGCTACGGGTGAGAAAGTCTCATCGTAGTCAACCCCTTGAACTTGTCGAAAACCTTTCGCAACAAGTCGAGCTTTATAGACAGTTGCATTACCGTCAGCGTCAGTCTTTTTCTTAAAGATCCATTTATTCTCAATGGCTTGCCGATCATCGGGCAAGTCAACCAAAGTCCATACTTTATTCTCATACATGGATCCCATCTCAGATTTCATGGCCTCTAGCCATTTTGCGAAATCTGGGCTCATCATCGCTTCCTCATAGTTCGTAGGTTCATCATGGTCAAGTAACATGACTTCCAGAACAGGATTACCATACCACTCTGGTGCGGATCTTACTCTGGTAGACCTACGAGGTTCAGCAGACACTTGATCTGAAGTTTCATGATCAATATCATTAGCTTCCTCACTAATTGGTCTATTTATCACAGGAACTGGTTTCTGTGATGAACTACTTTCCAATAAGGGAGCAGGTACAGTTACCTCATCAAGTTCTACTTTCCTCCCACTCACTTCTTTCGAGAGAAACTCTTTTTCTAGAAAGGATCCGTTCTTAGCAACGAATGTCTTGCCTTCGGATCTGTGATAGAAGGTGTACCCAACAGTCTCTTTTGGGTATCCTATAAAGACACATTTCTCCGATTTGGGTTCGAGCTTATCTGGTTGAAGTTTCTTCACATAAGCATCGCAGCCCCAAACTTTAAGAAACGACAACTTTGGTTTCTTGCCAAACCACAGTTCATAAGGCGTCGTCTCAACGGATTTTGATGGTGCCCTATTTAATGTGAATGCAGCCGTCTCTAAAGCATAACCCCAAAACGATAGCGGTAAATCAGTAAGAGACATCATAGATCGCACCATATCTAGTAAAGTACGATTACGACGTTCGGACACACCATTTCTTTGTGGTGTTCCAGGTGGCGTGAGTTGCGAAACTATTCCGCATTGTTTCAAATGTAAACCAAACTCGTAACTCAAATATTCTCCTCCACGATCAGATCGTAAAAACTTTATTTTCTTGTTACGATGATTTTCCACTTCACTCTGAAATTCTTTGAACTTTTCAAATGTTTCAGACTTGTGTTTCATTAAGTAGATATACCCATATCTGCTCAAATCATCTGTGAAGGTGAGAAAATAATGATATCCGCCACGAGCTTCAACATTCATCGGACCACATACATCTGTATGTATGATTTCCAACAAATCTGTTGCTCTCTCCATAGTACCGGAGAACGGTGTTTTAGTCATCTTGCCCATGAGGCGCGGTTCGCAAGTACCAAGTGATTCATAATCAAGTGATTCCAAAAGTCCATAAGTATGGAGTTTCTTCATGCGCTTTACACCGATATGACCTAAACGGCAGTGCCACAAATAAGTTGCACTATCATTATCAACTCTGCATCTTTTGGCTTCAACATTATGAATATGTGTATCACTACTATCGAGATTCAATAAAAATAGACCATTCTTCAAGGGTGCATGACCATAAAAGATATTACTCATATAAATAGAACAACCATTATTCTCTGATTTAAATGAATAACCGTCTCGCATCAAACAAGATCCAGATATAATGTTCATGCTCAACGCTTGCACCAAATAACAATTATTCGGGTCTAAAACTAATCCCGAAGGTAGATGTAGAGGTAGCGTGCCGACCGCGATCACATTGACTTTGGAACCGTTTCCCACGCGCATCGTCACCTCGTCCTTGGCCAGTGCTCGCTTATTCCGTAGTCCCTGTTTCGAGTTGCAAATATTAGCAACAGAACCAGTATCACATACCCAGGTGCTACTACGAGCTCTAGTTAGGTACACATCAATAACATGTATATCACATATACCTTTGTTCACTTTGCCATCCTTCTTATCCGCCAAATACTTGGGGCAGTTCCGCTTCCAGTGACCAGTCTGCTTGCAGTAGAAGCACTCAGTTTCAGGCTTAGGTCCAGACTTGGGTTTCTTCTCTTGAGCAGCAACTTGCTTGCTGTTCTTCTTGAAGTTCCCCTTCTTCTTCCCTTTGCCCTTTTTCTTGAAACTAGTGGTCTTGTTGACCATCAACACTTGATGCTCCTTCTTGATTTCTACCTCTGCAGCCTTTAGCATTGCGAAGAGCTCGGGAATTGTCTTGTTCATCCCTTGCATATTATAGTTCATCACAAAGCTCTTGTAGCTTGGTGGCAGTGATTGGAGAATTCTGTCAATGACGCTATCATCCGGAAGATTAACTCCCAGTTGAATCAAGTGATTATTATACCCAGACATCTTGAGTATATGCTCACTGTCAGAACTATTCTCCTCCATCTTGCAGCTGTAGAACTTATTAGAGACTTCATATCTCTCAATCCGGGCATTTGCTTGAAATATTAACTTCAACTCCTGGAACATCTCATATGCTCCATGACGTTCAAAATGTCGTTGAAGACCCGGTTCTAAGCCGTAAAGCATGGCACACTGAACTATAGAGTAGTCATCAGCTTTGCTCTGCCAGACGTTCACAACATCTGGTGTTGCTCCTGCAGCAGGCCTGGCACCCAGTGGTGCTTCCAGGACGTAATTCTTCTGTGCAGCAATGAGGATAATCCTCAGGTTACGGACCCAGTCCGTGTAATTGCTACCATCATCTTTCAACTTTGCTTTCTCAAGGAACGCATTAAAATTCAACGGAACAACAGCACGAGCCATCTATCTACAACAAACATAGACAAGAAAAATACTATCAGGTACTAAGTTCATGATAAATTTAAGTTCAATTAATCATATTATTTAAGAACTCCCACTTAGACAGACATCTCTCTAGTCATCTAAGTGATCACGTGATCCAAATCAACTAAACCATAACCGATCATCACGTGTGAAATATCGAGGATGTCGCCTAGGAGGGGGTGAATAGGCGCTTTAAAATAATTACGGTTTAGGCTTGAACAAATGCGGAATAAACCTAATGGTTAATTTGTCAAGCACAAAACCTAAAACAACTAGGCTCACCTATGTGCACCAACAACTTATGCTAAGCAAGATAAGCAACTATGTGATAGCAAGATATATGACAGAGAACAATATGGCTATCACAAAGTAAAGTGCATAAGTAAAGGGCTCGGGTAAGAGATAACCGAGGCACGCGGAGACGATGATGTATCCCGAAGTTCACACCCTTGCGGATGCTAATCTCCGTTTGGAGCGGTGTGGAGGCACAATGCTCCCCAAGAAGCCACTAGGGCCACCGTAATCTCTTCACGCCCTCGCACAATGCAAGATGCCGTGATTCCACTAAGGGACCCTTGAGGGCGGTCACCGCACCCGTACAAATGGCAACCCTTGGGGGCGGTCACCGAACCCGTACACTTTGGCAACCCTTGGGGGCGGTCACCGGAACCCGTCAAGATGCTCGGGGCGATCTCCACAACCTAATTGGAGACCCCGACGCTTGCCCAGAGCTTTACACCACAATGATTAAGCTCCGAACACCACCAACCGTCTAGGGCGCCCAAGCACCCAAGAGGAACAAGCTCAAGGGCACCAAGCACCCAAGAGTAATAAGCTTCTCAAACTTCACTTCCACGTATCACCGTGGAGAACTCAAACCGATGCACCAAATGCAATGGCAAGGGCACACGGAGTGCCCAAGTCCTTCTCTCTCAAATCCCACCGAAGCAACTAATGCTAGGGAGGAAAATGAGAGGAAGAACAAGAAGGAGAACACCAAGAACTCCAAGATCAAGATCCAAGGGGTTCCCCTCACATAGAGGAGAAAGTGATTGGTGGAAATGTGGATCTAGATCTCCTCTCTCTTTTCCCTCAAAAACTAGCAAGAATCCATGGAGGGATTGAGAGTTAGCAAGCTCGAAGAAGGTCAACAATGGGGGAAGAACACGAGCTCAAAGGATTAGGTTCATTGGGGAAGAAGACCCCCTTTTATAGGACCTCCCGAATCCAGCCGTTATGTGCTCAGGTCGTGCACAAGCGGTACTACCACTTGGAGGAGCGGTACTACCGCTTAGCACGGTCAAAACAGCCCAAACAAGAGAGAAAACACGAGATTTTGGTCCGGGGCGGTACTATCGCTTAGGAGCCACGGTAGTACTGCTCTGGAGCAGTACTACCGCTCAGGAGCAGCGGTAGTACCGCTCTGAAGCGGTAGTAAAAAATTACATCCGCTCTAGTCGCGGTAGTACTGCTGCAGCCTTTACCAAAACAGCCACAACTTTTGCAAACGGACTCCGAATTCAACGAAACCAAGTTTGTTGGAAAGCTAACGACATGGGCTAACACAATATTGATAGAAATATCAAGAATAAGCAAATGATAAAAGTCCCATAAGAAAATGGTGAGAACCCTTCATCGGATAAGACCGGTAAAACCTCCAACACCGAAAACATCATAGAAGACGCATGCGAACTCCGTTTTCGATGAACTCAAGCTTGTCATCAAGATGACCATAAGCTCTAAGACTCACAAAGATAACCAAACAAGAACCAAGAAACATGATGCAAGGATGCAATGGTTTGAGCTCTCTACTAACGATACGATCAAGCTACCAACTTGAGAGCCCCCCTTGATAGTACGGCAAACGATCCTATAACCCGGTCTCCCAACTACCACCACGAGACCGGTAAAATAGAAAACCTATCAAGGGTAAACCTTTGCCTTGCACATGGTCCACTTGAGCTAGATGATGATGATCTTGACTCCCTCAAGTTGGACCTCTTTTCTTGATTGCGTTGACTCGATGAAGACTAGATGATTGCTCCCCCATAGTCCACTATGGGTGAGCGACTCTTCGGCACATCTTCACAAGTCCATTGACACCACAATGGATGGCAAGATTCAAACTTGATTGCTCCCCCATACTCCATTATGGGTGAGCCACTCTTTGTGTTGCTCCACTTGAACTTGCACACTGCAAACTTCATGACGATCACCACTTGATGTTATCCTCCATGGGTTGTATGGGATCTTCCTCTTGAAGCAAGACCATGGAAACATACCTAACCCCACAAAAAACTCTCACGTAGACCATGGGTTAGTACACAAAGTGTAATGGACAAAGCTTACCATACCATGGGAACACTTGGTCCCACTCGGTACATCTTCTATGCTTTGTGAGTTGATCAACTTGATTCACTCTTGACTTAGTCTTGATCAACCTTGAATCTTTCCAACTCTCTTCATTTGGATGATGTCTTGAAGGTAAATATGACTGATCACACAATCTTCTTCTTCAAGACATGCTTGCAATAAGCTCAACACTCACATGACCAATCTTTGGATAATTCCTTAATAGCACCTTGGTCAACTCATAAACTCCTTGAAACCAACACATGGACTTCAAGAAAAGCCTATGGACAAAACCTTCAAATATAACTCAAGGCAACCATTAGTCCATAGAGATTGTCATCAATTACCAAAACCAAACATGGGGGCACCGCATGTTCTTTCAACGTGAGATGGAGTAGTTTTCAATGGTGAACATCTCTATGTTGATCATATCTACTATATGATTCACGCTCGACCTTTCGGTCTCCGTGTTCCGAGGCCATATCTGCATATGCTAGGCTCGTCAAGTTTAACCTGAGTATTCTGCGTGTGCAAAACTGGCTTGCACCCGTTGTAGATGGACGTAGAGCTTATCACACCCGCTCATCACGTGGTGTCTGGGCACGACTAACTTTGGCAACGGTGCATACTCAGGGAGAACACTTCTTGATAATTTTTAGTGAGAGATCATCTTAAAATGCTACCGTCAATCAAAGCAAGATAAGATGCATAAAGGATAAACATCACATGCAATCAATATAAGTGATATGATATGGCCATCATCATCTTGTGCTTGTGATCTCCATCTCCGAAGCACCGTCGTGATCACCATCGTCACCGGTGCGACACCTTGATCTCCATCGTAGCATCGTTGTCATTTACGCCATCTATTACTCTACTACTATCGCTACCGCTTAGTGATAAAGTAAAGCAATTACAGGGCGTTTGCATTTCATACAATAAAGCGACAACCATATGGCTCCTGCTAGTTGCCGATAACTTCGGTTACAAAACATGATCATCTCATACAATAAAATATAGCATCACGTCTTGGCCATATCACATCACAACATGCCCTACAAAAACAAGTTAGACGTCCTCTACTTTGTTGTTGCAAGTTTTACGTGGCTGCTACGGGCTGAGCAAGAACCGTTCTTACCTACACATCAAAACCACAATGATAGTTTGTCAAGTTGGTGCTGTTTTAACCTTCGCAAGGACCGGGCGTAGTCACACTCGGTTCAACTAAAGTTGGAGAAACTGACACCCGCTAGTCACCTGTGTGCAAAGCACGGCGGTAAAACCAGTCTCGCGTAAGCGTACGCGTAATGTCGGTCTGGGCCGCTTCATCCAACAATACCGCTGAACCAAAGTATGACATGCTGGTAAGCAGTATGACTTGTATCGCCCACAACTCACTTGTGTTCTACTCGTGCATATAACATCAACGCATAAAACCTAGGCTCTGATACCACTATTGGGTAACGTAGTAATTTCAAAAAAATTCCTACGCACACGCAAGATCATGGTGATGGCATGGCAACGAGAGGAGAGAGTGTTGTCTACGTACCCTCGTAGACCGTCAAGCGAAAGCGTTATGACAACGCGGTTGATGTAGTCGTACATCTTCACGACTCGACCGATCCAAGCACCGAACGTACGGCACCTCCGTGTTCAGCACACGTCCAGCTCGATGACGTCCCCCGGGCTCCAATCCAGCGAAGCGTCGGGGATGAGTTCCGTCAGCACAACGGCGTGGTGACGATGATGATGTTCTACCGGCGTAGGGCTTCGCCTAAACTCCGCGACGATATGACCAAGGTGGATTATGGTGGAGGGGGCACCGCACACGGCTAAGGAACGATCCGTAGATCAACTTGTGTGTCTATGGGGTGCCCCCCTCCTCCGTATATAAAGGGGGAGAGGAGGAGGGGGCCGGCCAAGAGGGGAGGCGCGCCCTAGGGGGGGCAAACCTACTCCAAGTAGGTTTGCCCCCCCTTTCCTATTAGGAGTAGGAGAGGGAAGGAAGAGAGGGGAGGGAAGAAGGAAAGGGGGGCCGGCCCCCCTCCCAATTCGGATTGGGCTTGGGGGGGGGCGCCCCCTCCTTTGCTCCTTCTCCCTCCTTTCCACTAAGGCCCAATAAGGCCCATATACTTACCGGGGGGGGGGGGGGTTCCGGTAACCTCCCGGAACTTCGGTATAGTCCCAATCTCATTCGGAACCTTTCCGGTGTCCAAATATATCCGTACAATATATCAATCTTTATGTCTCGACCATTTCGAGACTCCTCGTCATGTCCGTGATCACATCCGAGACTCCGAACAACCTTTGGTACATCAAAACTTATAAACTCATAATAAAACTGTCATCATAACGTTAAGCGTGCGGACCCTACGGGTTCGAGAACTATGTAGACATGACCTAGAACTATTCTCGGTCAATAACCAATAGTGGAACCTGGATGTTCATATTGGTTCCTACATATTCTACGAAGATCTTTATCGGTCAAATCGCATAACAACATACGTTGTTCCCTTTGTCATCGGTATGTTACTTGCCCAAGATTTGATCGTCGGTATCCAATACCTAGTTCAATCTCGTTATCGGCAAGTCTCTTTACTCGTTCCGTAATACATCATTTCATAACTAACTCATTAGTTACAATGCTTGCAAGGCTTAGGTGATGAGTATTACCGAGAAGGCCCAGAGATACCTCTCCGACAATCGGAGTGACAAAACCTAATCTTGAATTATGCCAACTCAACATGTACCTTTGGAGACACCTGTAGAGCACCTTTATAATCACCCAGTTACGTTGTGACATTTGGTAGCACACAAAGTGTTCCTCCGGTAAACGGGAGTTGCACAATCTCATAGTTGCAGGAACTTTGTATAAGTCATGAAGAAAGCAATAGCAACATACTAAACGTTCAAGTGCTAAGCTAACGGAATGGGTCAAGTCAATCACATCTTTCTCCTAATGATGTGATCCCATTAATCAAATGACAACACATGCTTATGGTTAGGAAACATAACCATCTTTGATCAATGAGCTAGTCAAGTAGAGGCATACTAGTGACACTATGTTTGTCTATGTATTCACACATGTATCATGTTTCCGGTTAATACAATTCTAGCATGAATAATAAACATTTATCATGATATGAGGAAATAAATAATAACTTTATTATTGCCTCTAGGGCATATTTCCTTCACATCTGGCCCGTCATCCTCGGCGGAGGGGATGCCGCCGCCGCCACCATGTTCGGATCCGGGCCGGAGTCGCTGCTGCGTCCACCAAGACCGGAGCCGGGCCGGATGCCGCCACCGGCCATGCCCAGCCCCACCTCCATCCTCTGGCCATCTCACTCTGCATCGCCACAAACGCCTCCAGCAGGAGCCACCGCCCCGCCATGGATCGAGGAAGAGGCCGCACCTGCACGGATCTGGTGCCCTCGCCGCCGTAAAGTCTGGGAAGGAGGAGCAGCCCTCTGCCGCCCCGTCGAACGCACGGGCTCTGCTCGGCGCTGTCCCCCGGCGGCGTCGGAGGGGAAGGAGGGATGGGATCGAGGCGGCTGGGGGCTAGGGTTGCCCCCCGATCACCCTGGAGGGGCGAGCGACGTCTCCTGTTGTTCCCACCACCGTCGGCGCCATGCCTCCACCAAATCGGCGCAGCGGATTTGCAGCCCCACGTCCTACTGCCACCGCCGGAATGGAAGAGCCGGCGAGAAAGAATGTTTCTCATTGGAATGGAAGCGTCGGATCATGTATGTGGTGATCTTGCAAAGTTTGTCATATTTTGTACTTTTGTTAATTCGTATGTATTTGGAGGAAACAAAAATGTGGATAGGCTGCCGTGCGTCTGGCCTATTTTACATCATCTGTCGGAGTTGGGTGTTTCTGGTGATTAAAAAAACACTTTTTGTAAAAAAATACTAGGTGATTTAAAAGGTCCTATATTATTATTTTTCAGAGAGAGTATATTTTACTTCAATCACAATTTAATGATGTAAAATACATCATTTTTTCTTTTGAAATGTAAAATGCATCACCTATCAGTCCAAACCGTCAAGTTGTGGACGTGTCGTCGCTGGCCGTCTCTGACATGTTTATCCCCTTCGACTTCCACTTGACGCCTTCTGTTCCTCGCATCCTCCAAGTCTTCCGTTTCTTCCAGCAGCTTCTCCCCCTTCCCCACTATACTTCCAAGGAAAGGCGAGAACCCTAGCCTCACGAGCACCGCGCAGCGGAAGCCGCAAGAGATCCCGACCATCACCGCGATGCAGGCCCCGACGAACCCCCCCGTCGACCTCCCGCCGCTGGTGGCGCCGCCGCCGCGGGTGAAGGCGCCGACCCCGCGCCCCCCTCCGCCGGCTTCGCTCCAGCCCGACTCCCCGGGCGTCTTCTTCACCAACGCTGCCGCAGCCGCCCCACTGGGCTCCGCCCACCGCCGCATCGCCATCGCCGTCGATCTGTCCGACGAGTCCGCCTACGCCGTAAGCTGGGCCGTCGCCAACTACCTCCGGCCCGGGGACGCCGTCATCCTCCTGCACGTCCGCTCCACCAATGTCCTCTACGGCGCCGATTGGGGCTCCGTCACCCCCACATCCCCCGTGGACGACGCTGAGGTCGCCGCGCGCAAGATGGAGGAAGACTTCGACGCCCTCACCGCTTCCAAGGCCGACGACCTGGCCAAGCCACTCGAGGAGGCGAAGATCCCCTACAAGATCCACATCGTCAAGGATCACGACATGAAGGAGAGACTCTGCCTCGAGGTGGAGAGGCTAGGGCTTAGCGCGGTGATCATGGGGAGCAAGGGGTTTGGTGCGGCGCGGCGGGCCAGCAAGGGAAGGCTCGGGAGTGTGAGCGATTACTGCGTCCACCACTGTATTTGCCCCGTGGTGGTGGTGCGTTCCCCTGATGATGCTGTAGCAGAGGGCGGGGAGTCCGCCACTGCGATGGAGGCGGCAGTGGGTGCAGAGGACGTGCTGCACCCTGTGCCAGAGGAGGATGCTGAGTACCATGACGCCGCTGAGGAGCACAAGGGTAATTGTTTCTATACTTTTACCTCCGTCTTTGACTAACCAGTAACCACCGAAAATTCAAGTAAAATTCGATATGTTCGACGACTTCCATAGGTACAGTTGCGAACTTAGGCTACTATATGTCTAGCTAAATGCTAGTTATACACTTATACTGAGCTTGACTATAGGATTTGTAAGGTTTATGTGGATTACACTTCCCTAGTGTTAGTTTTTAACCGAATACCTATGTGTGATCCACAGGGTGACAAATGAGGGTTTTTATCAGTTTTGCCACTAGTTGTGTCACTCTACTCAATTTGCCACTAGAAGTTTCAACTAATAACAAAATGTCATCCTTTTGTTAAGCGTGTGCTCACAAATGCCACTCGGCACCATTATCATTTGGTCAAAGACATCGACCGGAGTGAAGTGACCAAAATACCCCTGGACCCCACTTGTCAGCGTTCCCTCTACAAGTCACTGTAACCTGTAGGTCCTAGTTTTCAGTACACAGAGAATGAAATTAGAAGCAAAATAGCTTCATGCGCGGCCGCGCGGGTGACCGAATCCCCGCGTGTCGTTATTTTTTCTTCTAATTTAGTTCTCTTTGTGCTGACAATTAGGACCCAGAAGTTTTAGGGGAGCGCTGGCAAGTAGTGTCCACGGGTATTTTGGTCACTTCACCCTGGTCAATGGCCTTTGACCGAATGGTAATGGTGTCGAGTGGCATTTTTTAGCACACGCTTAACAGAAGGATGTCATTTTTGAGTGGTTGAAACTTTTATAGTGGCAAAATTGAGTAGTGTGACACATAGTGACGAAACTGATAAAACTCCTAGTTTTAATGCCTATCAATTGCTATCCTTGCATAGTTTGTAACTTCATCCGAATCTACTGTTCGATTTGAACTTACTATGTTGATGGACTAATAAGCTTGTGTTATTAGTGGTCAGACATGGGCTAATAAGCTTGTGTTATTAGTACGACACATTTGGCATATGTATACACACTACAATCGGAAACTGTATTTGCTGTCATTTTCAGCATGGACAGAAAGGCTATTATCTGTTGATTAGTATGTATGTTTGTTGCTTACCTGATTGATCATTTTGTAGCACATATTTAGCTTTGATTTACATTTGAATTAGTTTAGTGTTATATTTATTAAGGCCTGCATACCCGGCTTGTTGGGCTTAGATAAAAATAAAGCTTGCTGGTTGGGATTCTTTCTCTCTCAAACACAAATCCTTTGCATCTTGATGCGTTAATAGAAACAAAATAGTTATATCACAAGTCTAGGACCAAGGCTGTGAGCACCATTGACAACCCAGCTCTAACATTACATTTCTCCCAACCTGGCTACAGCTGTTGGACACTGGCAGCACCTGCCAAGTGCCATTCCAGCCTTTGCCTGGTTGGTTAGGAGTACTACTCATCCTCGCCTCCTTTATTCTTGTGCTTAGCAATGGATTAATGCTTGGCTCTCTCTTCTGGCCTCCTCACCTTGTCAATGATGGAGATTCAAGCTTTGCGTTGTGGCCATCGCTGATAAAGCATATATTTTCCTTGACCTCCTGTATTGACACCGGTACGAGTGTCATGTGCCAACTACAGGCTAACAAGCAGCTTCTACATGACTATCTATGCCACATATAAGCCCAGAACCTATCTCAGCTCAGCTGTGGCTTATCATTCATATGGAGCTTATGTCCCAACTCCAAACTAAGTCCTCCTTCCTGGTGCTTAATTTGTTGTATGCACGGTTAGTATTCCACTATTCCATTAGGATTTCGCTTCGATCTCACTCCAAAATTTTCCGGGAAGAGGATGAGAGGGGAAGAGAATAGGAAGATGCTGGGGCATTCATTAGTAGATTGTAATTGTACTAAGAAGTTGCTGGGGAATTGATTAGTACTCCCTCTGTAAAGAAATATAAGGGCGTTTAGATCACTACTTAGTGATCTAAACGCCCTTATTTTTCTTTACGGCGGGAGTAGATTGTAATTGTATAAATTTAAATCGTACTATACAAAAATTAGCAACAAGCCTTCTTTAATAATAGTCAGTTCTTAGGGAATGTAGGCAGGCCACCCTAGACACACAATTTCAGTTTTGAAAACTATTGGTAATCGAGGGTATTGTCATTTGTCTGGGGAAAGTATAGCTAAACGCCCTTATATTTCTTTACGGCGGGAGTAGATTGTAATTGTATAAATTTAAATTGTACTATACAAAAATTAGCAACAAGCCTTCTTTAATAATAGTCAGTTCTTAGGGAATGTAGGCAGGCCACCCTAGACACACAATTTCAGTTTTGAAAACTATTGGTAATCGAGGGTATTGTCATTTGTCTGGGGAAAGTATAGCTAAACGCCCTTATATTTCTTTACGGCGGGAGTAGATTGTAATTGTATAAATTTAAATCATACTATACAAAAATTAGCAACAAGCCTTCTTTAATAATAGTCAGTTCTTAGGGAATGTAGGCAGGCCACCCTAGACACACAATTTCAGTTTTGAAAACTATTGGTAATCGAGGGTATTGTCATTTGTCTGGGGAAAGTATAGTTAAAAGGTTGGTCTGGATTGATTGATCCCACTTTATTCCGTAGTTCCACTTGATGCCTTTTGATCCTAGAGTATGTGACTTAGGAATACGAAGGCACTGTTTCATCCTAGACACACTGTTTTACTTTTGAAATCAGTTGCTAACCAAGGGCATTGTTTGGGAAAAGTATACTTAGAAGTTACTGGGTTATGTTACTGTTTGATCCATTCTCGTTGGTATTCATTATGTGCTTCAACCAGTGTGCTTTTGTTAATAGAGAAACTATAGTTCATCCCAGGTTGCCAGTTGTGATTGTTTAATTACCATTACCATTAACGTATACTCTGACAAAACTGGCTTATTTGTTGTGCCTCCAATGTAAAAAATGTCGCATATGATGTACCGTATCTGCTGTTATATACAGCATGGCTGCACGTAAGTGCATTTCTCCAAATACCTAGGCACTAGTTGAGCATATTCTAATGCTGTCCAAAATCAAGGAGTTTATGCATGAACTTGTGATTATTAAGGGGACTAGCTAATATTTTTCTATAATAACAAGCCGTGATCAATGTTAGGCATCTGTTTCCTTGTGAATTATGGCATGGGAAACTGAAAATGCACTTGAATTTCACTAGCTTTGAGCTTTTTTCCTTATCTGTGATTTTTCTGGTGGCTGTAATTATAAGATGCATTGGCATGTATCTTGTCAAGGTTCTGGGTTATCAGTTGAGCTAACACATACTGGTGTTATTTATGCAGATACTTGATTGGATCTATGCATCGATGTCCTGTTGGATCCAGGTGAGCATAGAATTAAATGTTTCAGTTTGTTCTGTATGATCGGCTAGTCGCTTTAGGGTACATTTTCGCTCTCTTGGGTGTAATTCGCATAACCGTTTGTCACGATGTTCTATCTTGCAACCTGTACAAAATGAAACATCATGCAAATATAGTTCCGTGTTAATCCTTGTCTCTTCTTTATTTGCATAGGAAACAAAATGCATCTCTTGCACAAAAGTTTGCAAGGACACATATGCATGTCTTACTATTTTCTTCTTTAAGATGTACTTCCTCTGTAAATAAATATAAGATGTTTTAGATATTTCAATATGGACTACATACGGACTAAAATGGGTGAACAAATACACTAAAATTCGTCTATATACATCCGAATCAGAAAAGAGTTAGAACATTTTATATTTGTTTATGGAGGGAGTGCATTTTGTTGTATAGGTTGTAGCTGAGCTCAGGAATATCCTATGTAAATAACAAACCAGATGTCCTATCTCTACTTGGCTTAAGACTAGCTAAGGGGGAACTCTGTAACTTAAAAGATAAGTTTCCTAAGTAAGGAGAACATGGGGATCCTATCACTAAGAAAGAAGTATGGGATGCTATTTGCTCAAGGGCCAGCTAGGAACTACTGGTCCTTCCATGTGGATTGCTTAGCCCACATAACAATGTGTCAATGGCCCGCATGGTCGTTTCATGCTCCAAGGCTCTGATATCAACATTTTCAGATGCACCACGAAATGTATTATCATATTATATAGTTTAAGTATTGTAAATGTTCATATTTTTTAATATAAATTTGGTCAAATTTTGTATAGTTTGACTTTGACCAAAACTTATACGCGGAGTAAAAAGAAACGGAGGGAGTAGTTTACAGAGGGAATACTTAGCTGAAATAAGTCCTCAGTGTTTCTGTTCAGCCTCTAACTCTGTCTTTTTGTTTGACAGCATGTAAAGGTTCTAGCAGTCGACTGTTGGCTGAGTGCTACCTCGTGGTTTCTGCTGAGCACATTAGCTGTTTGTTAGACTTTACTGTTCATGTCGATCTGTGCTTCCACTATGTTGTATTTGGTGAACATTTGTTCTCTAGAACTTTTGTGCTTCTTGGTTATCAAATTATATGTTGCTGATGAGACAGTTTGACTACTTAGAGAACCACATGATTGCCCGCTATACTTATTCGGTTTTGCTAAACATCTTGCAACTGAAATTTATCTTCGGTTCAATCGATTTTGTGGGGAGGAGACAGCGCCTAACATTGAGCTCGAGTCGGGAATGTTAGAGAGTCACCACAGGACCTCATGAAAAGTGGGGGTGATTGCAGCTCGCTGTCGGATGGGAAGAAGCGGGTTCCCCGGTTGGGTTGGGGCGCTTCTGTTTTGACCCTCCCTTAGATTAGGCAGCGCCTGAGCTTGAGCTGGGGATGTGGGCTCATGAAGACCTCACCGAAGGCGGCGACGTGGTGTCACTGCCGAAGGGGAGGAAGAGATCGGCTGTGACGCCAGGCGGTGTCTGGCGACTGCATTGCTGTGATCCATTCTACTAAAAAAAGAGTTGCATCACTTAAGAGTATGATTTATTCAGAGTTAGAACGCGGCAACTGGGCTCTAGAATCTTCTGTTATTCAGATAACCATTCCTTTTAATAATTCAGATAGCCTTTTGGCACGTAAATGTGTTGGAAGTATTCCTATGGAACTGGGCTCTAGAATGTTCTCTTATTCAGATAACCTTTTGGCACGTAAATATATACTCCTATATATACATACGGACACTGGTAGAAAAAGAGGCTTCTGTCCAGCCCCATTAGTCGCGAAACTGTAGGAACCGTGACTAATGAAGTCTTTAGTCGCGGTTCGGCAGACGAACCGCGACCAAAGGCCTGGGCCCAGGGCGCTCGGTGGCCAGCTGGTGCACGTGAGGGGCTTTGGTCGCGGTTGGCCAGGCCAACCGCGACTAAAGCTCCTCCCCTATATATACCAGTTCAGCGCACTCACTTAGCCATTTGGTGCCACTTCTCTTCACAAGGGGGTGTAGGTTTGCTTTTGGTTCCTCTTATGCACACAAGGTGTTTGATGAAATGCCCAACAGCGTGAAACAAACATGATATGAAGTGTTGGAGCCACACTTGAGGTTCCTCCTCGATCGCGGTTAGCAACTTGAACCTTTCATGCATGTGTGTCATTGATAAAATATGCATGTGTGTTGTTCATTGTTTAATTTCTATTGTTTATAGCTAGTTAGTTTAACAAATGCATGATGGTTAATTATATATTTTATATTATAATAATGCAGATGAATCGGCAATGGATGTACGGTAACCGACTCTCCTGCGAGTTCACTACGGGTTTGAAAGATTTCCTCGTAGTGGCTAATGCGAACAAGCAAAAGGGTTTTGTTATCTGTCCATGTGTTGACTGTAAGAATCAGAAGGGTTACTCTTCCTCAAGAGAAGTTCACCTGCACCTGCTTCGGCACGGTTTCATGCCAAGCTATAATTGTTGGACCAAGCATGGAGAAAGAGGGGTTATAATGGAAGAAGATGAAGAAGGGGATGATTTCATCGATGAAAGCTATCTTGCTCATTTCGGTGATACTTTCATGGAGGATGCTGAAGGTGAAGGGGAAGGTGAAGGGGAAGGTGAAGGTGAAGGTGAAGAAGAGGCACGTGATGAGACCGTTGATGATCTTGGTCGGACCATTGCTGATGCACGGAGACACTGCGAAACTGAAAAGGAGAGGGAGAATTTGGATCGCATGTTAGAGGATCACAGAAAGTCGTTGTACCCCGGATGCGATGATGGTCTGAAAAAGCTGGGCTGCACATTGGATTTGCTGAAATGGAAGGCACAGGCAGGTGTAGCTGACTCGGCATTTGAAAACTTGCTGAAAATGTTGAAGAATATGTTTCCAAAGAATAACGAGTTGCCCGCCAGTACGTACGAAGCAAAGAAGGTTGTCTGCCCTCTAGGTTTAGAGGTTCTGAAGATACATGCATGCATCAACGACTGCATCCTCTACCGCGGTGAATACGAGAATTTGAATGGATGCCCGGTATGCACTGCAGTGCGTTATAAGATCAGAGGCGATGACCCTGGTGACGATGTTGAGGGCGAGAAACCCAGGAAGAGGGTTCCCGCCAAGGTGATGTGGTATGCTCCTATAATACCACGGTTGAAACGTCTGTTCAGGAACAAAGAGCATGCCAAGTTGTTGCGATGGCACAAAGAGGACCGTAAGTCAGACGGGGAGTTGAGACACACCGCAGATGGAACGCAATGGAGAAAGATCGACAGAGAGTTCAAAGATTTTGCAGCTGACGCAAGGAACATAAGATTTGGTCTAAGTACAGATGGCATGAATCCTTTTGGCGAGCAGAGCTCCAGCCATAGCACCTGGCCCGTGACTCTATGCATCTACAACCTTCCTCCTTGGTTGTGCATGAAGCGGAAGTTCATTATGATGCCAGTGCTCATCCAAGGTCCGAAGCAACCCGGCAACGACATCGATGTGTACCTAAGGCCATTAGTTGATGAACTTTTACAGCTGTGGGGCAGACCTGGTGTCCGTGTGTGGGATGAGCACAAAAAAGAGGAATTTAACCTACGAGCGTTGCTTTTCGTAACCATCAACGATTGGCCTGCTCTTAGTAACCTTTCGGGACTGTCAAATAAGGGATACAATGCATGCACGCACTGCTTACATGAGACTGAAAGTGTACATTTGCCAAATTGTAAGAAGAACGTGTACCTTGGGCATCGTCGATTTCTTCCGAAAATTCGTCCAGTAAGAAAGAAAGGCAAGCATTACAACGGCAAGGCAGATCACCGGCCGAAGCCTGCGGAACGCACTGGTGCTCAGGTATTTGATATGGTCAAGGATTTGAAAGTCATCTTTCGAAAGGGTCCTGGCGGACAATCAGTTCCGAAGGGAGCTGACGGGCACGCAGCCATGTGGAAGAAGAAATCTATATTCTGGGAGCTAGAATATTGGAAAGTCCTAGAAGTCCGCTCTGCAATCGACGTGATGCACGTTACGAAGAATATTTGCGTGAACCTCCTAAGCTTCTTGGGCGTGTATGGGAAGACAAATGATACAAAGGAAGCACGGCAGGACCAACAACGTTTGAAAGACCCTGATGACCGGCATCCGGAATGGTTTCAAGGTCGTGCCAGCTACGCTCTGACCAAAGAAGAGAAGGTCATCTTTTTTGAATGCCTGAGCAGTATGAAGGTCCCGTCTGGATTCTCGTCCAATATAAAGGGAATAATAAACATGGCGGAGAAAAAGTTCCAAAACCTGAAGTCTCACGACTGCCACGTGATTATGACGCAATTGCTTCCGATTGCTTTGAGGGGGCTCCTGCCGGAAAATGTTCGAGTAGCCATTGTGAAGCTATGTGCATTCCTCAATGCAATCTCTCAGAAGGTAATCAATCCAGAAGATCTACCACGGTTACAGAACGATGTGATCCAATGTCTTGTCAGTTTCGAGTTGGTGTTCCCGCCATCCTTCTTCAATATTATGACGCACCTCTTGGTTCACCTAGTCGAAGAGGTTTTCATTCTCGGTCCTGTATTTCTACACAATATGTTCCCCTTCGAGAGGTTCATGGGAGTATTAAAGAAATATGTTCGTAACCGTGCTAGGCCAGAAGGAAGCATCGCCAAGGGCTATGGAAATGAGGAGGTAATTGAGTTTTGTGTTGACTTTGTTCCTGACCTTAAGCCGATTGGTCTTCCTCGATCGCGGCACGAGGGGAGACTAAGTGGAAAAGGCACGATCGGAAGGAAATCAACGATATGTATGGACGGCCATTCTCTGACTGAAGCACACCACACTGTACTGACCAATTCCAGCTTGGTGGCTCCGTACTTTGAGAAACACAAGAATATTTTACGCTCGGACAACTCGGGGAAGCCTGAATCCTGGATTAGGAAGGCCCACATGGAGACTTTCGGCAGTTGGTTGAGAAAACATTTAATGAATGACAATGATGTTGTAGATCAGCTGTACATGTTGGCCAAGACACCATCTTCGACTATAACGACTTTCCAAGGGTACGAGATAAATGGGAATACATTTTACACGATCGCCCAAGATAAAAAGAGCACCAACCAAAACAGTGGTGTCCGCTTTGATGCAGCAACCGAGAATGGGCAAAAGGTCACATATTATGGTTACATAGAGGAGATATGGGAACTTGACTATGGACCCTCCTTTAAGGTCCCTTTGTTCCGGTGCAAATGGTTCAAGCTAACAGGAGGTGGGGTAAAGGTGGACCAGCAATACGGAATGACAATGGTGGATTTCAACAATCTTGGTTACCTTGACGAACCATTCGTCCTAGCGAAAGATGTCGCTCAGGTTTTCTATGTGAAGGACATGAGTAGCAAACCGAGGAAACGAAAAGATAAGAAAACGATCAGTACATCATGCGATGATCCAAAGCGCCACATTGTTCTTTCAGGGAAAAGAAACATCGTGGGAGTGGAGGACAAGACAGACATGTCAGAAGATTATAATATGTTTGCTGAAATTCCGCCCTTCAAAGTGAACACCGACCCAAGCATTAAGTTAAATGATGAGGATGCTCCATGGATACGGCACAATCGTAAGCAAGCAGGGACACAAGGGAAGAAATGATGTGTAATAATTTATTGTACCAAACTTTGTTGAATGGATCATGTGAATTATATTATTTTGAATTGAATTAGTTTTATTTTTCTGAATTTTTTGATATATTATTTGTATTTTTAACATTTTGAATTGAATTAGTTTTATTTTTCTTAATTTTTTGATACATTATTTGTATTTTTAACATATTGAATTGAATTAGTTCTATTTTTCTGAATTTTTTGATATATTATTTGTATTTTTAACATATTGAATTGAATTAGTTTTATTTTTCTTAATTTTTTGATATATTATTTGTATTTTTAAGATTTTGAATTGAATTAGTTTTATTTTTCTGAATTTTTTGATATATTATTTATATTTTTAACATTTTGAATTGAATTAGTTTTATTTTTCTTAATTTTTTGATATATTATTTGTATTTTTAACATATTGAATTGAATTAGTTCTATTTTTCTGAATTTTTTGATATATTATTTGTATTTTTAACATATTGAATTGAATTAGTTTTATTTTTCTTAATTTTTTGATATATTATTTGTATTTTTAAGATTTTGAAAAAGAAAAAGTATTTGGAAAATACCTTTAGTCGCGGTTGGTCGTTGCGCGCGGGAACGAAAAACCCGCCAAAAACCCCTTTAGTCGCGGGTCGCCTCCCCAACCGCGACTAAAGGTTACCCTTTAGTCGCGGGTCGCCTCCCCAACCGCGACTAAAGGTTGCCCTTTAGTCGCGGGTCGCCTCCCCAACCGCGACTAAAGGGGGGGGGCTATAAATACAAGGGCCCGACCTGTCGCGGGCATTTCTCGTCTTCTCTGCCACGCCGAAGGCCTGCCGCCGTCGCCCTCGCCCTCGACGCCGCCCGCCGTCGCCCTCGCCCTCGACATCGCCCGCCGTCGCCCGCCGCCCCCTCTCGCCCACGTACGGCGCCCGCCGCCCCCTCTCGCCCTCGTACGCCGCCCGCCGTCGCCCGCCGCCCCCTCTCGCCCACGTACGGCGCCCGCCGCCCCCTCTCGCCCTCGTACGCCGCCCGCCGGCCTCCCTCGCCCATCGCGCCGCCTCTCGCCCGCCCTCAATGCCGCCGGCCGGCCTCGCTGCCGCGCGCGCCTCTCTACAGAGAGCGAGATCGTGGAGAGAGAGAGAATTTTTTTTTGTTCTTTTTAATTTTAACTAGTTAATTAGTTTAACAAAAATGGTAAAATAACTTAACAAAAAACGTATAACCGTAAAATTTGATAACCGTATAACCGTAAAATAACTTAACAAAAACGGTAAAATAACTTAACAAAAAAGTATAACCGTAAAATAACTTAACAAAAAACGTATAACTTAACAAATAACCGTAAAATTTGATAATTAACAAAAAAAAGTATATACGGAGAGGGGGCGGCGAGGGGGGCGGCGATGCGCGCGGTGTTTTTTTTAGGGATCGAGAGGGGGCGGCGAGGGTTATACATGTGTGTTGTCCTCACCTCCCTCTCCGTGACGCCGTCGTCTGCCGCCCCGTCTCGCGCTCTACCGCGACACCCTCTCCCACCCCAAGCCAGTATTTTCTGATGAGCAAAATAAGTGGGCTAAGTCATTTTTGAGCACACCGTCCCAAGCCGCGAAGAATCTGCCTGACGACTATGCACGTGAACTTCGTAGGCAGGCACTCATGTTGAAGGAGAAGAAAGAGCGGGCGGAGAACCAGGAGAACAAAGCCTTGGAGGAGGCCGAGAAAACGGAATTAGAAAGTAAAAAAAGCGGGAAACGAGTTGCCCAGCTCGGGGAACAAAGTAAACAATCGATTGCCCCGCTTATAGTGAAAGCCGCCGGTCCGGATGACCCCGATATCATAGCAGCTGCGGCAGCACATGGATTGACTGTAACGAGTGCCAGAGAACAAGCGGCCAACTTAGGTATTACTCTTCGTGAACTGTTAGGCCTTGATGAGGCGCCAGTGAAGGAGGTAGTAATTACATATGTGAAGAATGGGCCTCTCGTCGAGCCTGCGCAGGAAGAGGATCTACCTCCACAAATGAAAGGTCTGCTGAAATGGTACAAGGGTTACATAAAAAATAAAAACGCCAAAGAATATATTTATGCGGAAGTTAGATATGAGCATCACTTCAAACATTACTATGTACAAATTCATTTGAGTGAATTGTTCCAGCTTTTCAATCTGCAAGAGCTCGACAAATCTATCATCAGTTGCTACGTTCTGTAAGTGATTTATTTCTACCCCATCTCGTTCATATTGCCTGCACTATATATATGTCCTAACTATATTGTTGTGTCCACTATTATACATGCAGAATGAAGATTAAGGAATGCAGAGTAAGGAACATCCATGATGTTGGGTTCATTGACCCACACATCGTTAATGGATATGTGTTGGAGCATCACCCCGCCGACATGGAGGCAGACCTGTGGAAGTTTCTTACAAAGCAGGAACTCAAAAGTGATATTCTATTTCCTTACCATTTTGGGTGAGTGTTTCTGTCTTGAGCACATTCTCTTTTGTTTACTCCATGCATGGTATGTGGCCGGCTAATCGATGAGTTATGCATGACGTACTGTGCATGTATCGTGTCCGCAGGTTCCACTGGATTCTGCTAGTAATTAAAGTTGACACCTCAGAATGTCTCGTCCACGACTCTCTGAATAAGGATCCAAAGCTTTGGGGCGACATGAGAAGAATGCTGCAGAAGTAATTATTTTCATTCATTTGCGCTCTATATCGATCGGCCTATTTCGTTCATTTTCTAATATCAAGTAACTAATAACTCTCTTGTTCATTTAATTTTCTTTGCCTCGTAGGGTTTGGAGACGGTTCGTAGATACAAAGGTCGGTGAATTCAAAAAAGAGCTAGAATTCAAAAGGTCAAAGGCTAAGAATGGTGAGGATATTCAGCCAGCGGGGGCCAATCTATGTGCATACTATGTCTGTGAGATGATCCGGAGATACACCTCTGAGCAGGTTCCGAGTGATACCAATGCTCAGAGGAATAACCTCCAGATGATGCTTAGTCCAGAAGCTCGCTTCCGACCACTTCAAGAGGAACTAGCTGGATGGTTCAGGAGGGAAGTCCTCCATCCTAAAGGAGAACACCATTACGAGGACGTAAAACTTTATATGCATTAAATTATGTATGGAAACTTGTTCAAAATTGTATATGGTCATCCGATGATATTGAATATATATTGTATATTCCTCTTGAATTCTTTTTGGTTCTAATTTCAAATTTGTTTGAAATTGTACATTCCATGTATGTAGTACCGTAGAATATGTGAAACTCCTTCAAAATTAAAATAAAGCACAAAAGAAATAAAACAATACAAATTAAACAGAAAACAGGTTTTGGGGGGGGGGGGCTAAAACCCTAAACCTGCGGCGGTCTTTAGTCGCGATTGGCCAGAAGAACCGCGACTAAAGGTACTCCGCCCCGACGGCCGCCTGGCGCCCACGTGGACGGGCCTTTAGTCGCGGTTCTTAAGCAACCGCGACTAAAGGTGGGGGCCTTTAGTCGCGCCTATTTGGTCGCGGTTGCGCAACCGCGACTAATGGCAGTTGCGAACCGCGACCAAAGGCCCTTTTTCCACCAGTGGGAAAGTACGGTGCGGTGTCGTTTGCTACTGTAGTCAGCAATTATGACAGGTCTGGATTAGTTTATTGCAGCCTTTTAGTCTGGATTGGCGTTGTTTGGTTGGCCGGTTTGGAGTTCTTCTCATGGTAATCAGTCCAGCTTGGATGTGCTGCGATGCTGGCATCGCCTGTTCCTGCGTTTTAGATATCCAGTGAAGCAAAAAAAAAAGAAAAGAAGCAAGGACTACTTTCCTAATATTTCTGTTGTAGTAAATCCATGAGAGCAATGAAATTTCTTGAGCGGCGTAAAATTTCAAAATTTCCATCATGTCCAGCTGCGGTGAAGAGGTCTTAGACATCTCTTGTCTGTAATCTGCAAGGATGAGGGTTTCCTTATTAGATATGGCACACCCGGAGACCCATCCCGGAGTGGCTATTTGTCGACATCCCAACGATTCAGAACGAGACGAATGAATGCTCTTGCTGCAATTCTGTGAGCAATGAGTGTTTATTAGGCGAGCATCTCGTCATTATTCTTTGCTGTTCAGATCTGTTTAAATAACTTTCTTAGATTCCTTTTCTGTTTTTGTGTTGATGATCCATTCCAAGCCCCTCATCTCCAGCTCAACTTGCACTTTGTGTAACAGAATAATTGACGTTTCACATTCTCCACCCCCTTTCGGGGGCGAATCAGTGTTCATGTCACTCACCTGCCCTCTACGTATTTGACTAATTATGGATCATCAGACAGCACGTTGTCAGCATGGGCTCCTTCATTAGGATATAATTTGGGACGCATGCATCTTGTTCCATCACGCCATGTGACTTCCTGCTTCTGTTGTCGCGCCTAGAGACGAATTCAGAATTGGCTGGTTATATTAGAATCAACGCAACTCTGGTGACAATGGTTGTACTGTCATATACTTTTAGATCATCGACACTGACGAGGAAAGCACGAGCAGTGCGGGCGGGCTCGTCCTACAATTTTCTCCGGGAATTCAGAGAGAAAAGGCATACGAGAGGGCAAAGGAAAACACCAAACCCATAGCTTGGTCCTTGTTTGGTCCATGACAATGACGACCATAATGGAGATCATGGAGGAGAAAGAAAACGACGACGACGACGACAACCGCAAAGATAATAGTAACACGTTCTCTGTTGGCACAGTCAAAACCGCTTGTTTGTCCATCAAAAAAACGCTTGTTTGTCCATCAAGGGCATCATCAGCTTGACTCTCTACGAGAGCTCTCGTTGTTTATCCGGCCCGGTAGTTCCGGGTCTCGATGCAGAGTTGCTGAACAATTTTATTCTGATAGATATGGAGTTGTTGGTCGTGGGCATAGACTTGAGAAGCCAGGAGGAGCTAGATTTCTATAGGGCGTGCCATATGATGTCCATGGGCATAAACTGGCCAGGAGCTGCTGCGCTTTGGGGTTGTTTATGCAGGGAAGTCATTGGATATATATAGAACCTGTCCGCGTCCTTATCTCCCGGATAGCGTGGGACTCCTGTAGATTATGTACAGCGACACAAAACGTAGCTTGAAGAGAACGTCGTATCCAGCGGTCGGCATCGAGTTTCGAGTCTGATCGACCTCGTTCCCTGGAAGCTTACAGCTCGTTTCCAAACAAGAAAGCTGCTGCTCCATCGAACCAGTTTAAGCTCTCTCTTTTCTTTTCCTGCTGCACTGCAAAAGGCAAAGCGAGAATGATCTAAATATTATTCTACCGAGTGAATCACATTATTCGCCTTTCCGGGGTGTGGGCAGTGGGTGACACTGATCATTCATTCCTCCGGTTCCTGAACTCTCGGTTTTTCTGTTGGTACAGCTAAAAATCCGTGTTGCGGGTCCAAGCAAGCAGTCGAGACCGCTTTACGCTCGTGGGACATGTAGTACGACCCACCGACCTGGTCCATCTATCCGCGGGCTTTCCGGCGGCCGGTCGTCACGCCATGCGTGTGTATGTTATACGGGAACTTGATGGCCTCACGTGCGCCGATTTTTCTTGTGTAGCAACATAGTTATGATATCTCTTTGTCTAACCATTGTTGTATTTTCTCGCCCAAAGCCTCGAGGTAGTTATCCAAGAGGGCATGGCTAGGTCTCAGTCGATTGAGATTTAACCAAATGTCAGTCAAGTGATATAATATGCAAGAGAGAAAAAAATTGAAAAAAAAATTATGCATGGATGTAAATATAAATATAAGTTCACATGGATATCATCGACTGAGACTTAAGAAAGTCTCAATCAACTAAAACTTAGCAAGACTGTATTCCCGATTATTGAATTCTGACTGTTATAGTAACTCTTTATTCAAGGCTCAAGAGTAGGGCCGAAGCGAAAAAGGATTCTTCCTGAACCAAAGTTAAGCACCTTGTCCACCTGGATCACATCGCATCACTTCATAGATGCGCTAGTGAAGGAACAAGTCACTCCACTACAACACAAAAAGAGGTTGTGGACTTGTGCTGGTGGTGGTGTGCCACTGGTGTCCCCATCCTGGCTTGTCGTATCACCTCTCCTTTTCTTCGTCAATGAACGCACACGTACAAGTACAACACGCCAGATCTTGGGCCATGCCCAACACTATCCTTAAAACGGACACGACACGGTATTTGTCTGTGGACCAAGGGGTGCTGCGGTAGGATATCTCAGTTTGCATCCGCTTTGCAAGAATTCCGACAACCGGACTGGTCGGCAGACCAATGAAGTACCGTGTTCAATGGCAAATTGCATCCGAACGTTGTGGACTTTTTGAGGGTCCGCATTGGAGATGCCCATACACCACTTTTCGTCATCTTCGTCGGCATCACCACTTTATTAGCCGGCACACTCCCTGTCACCGTTGCCCACTGCCATAATTAACTTCTAGTACTCGACACAATAACTTCTCATAGGCTCCAGGGAAAAAAAACTTCTCATAGAGACAAATTAGGCCATGCAAAATGCTTAAAGAGGTGTTTGTGGAAACAAACCATTTTTTCATAAGCATTCATGCCTATATGTAAAGCAGAGGGTTTTGGTGATCATCTTTGGCAAACCTAACCCCTACCCGGCGCAAACATATTCATTGCATTCAGAGAGAAAAATGTTAATCTGAGCTAACTATTTAGATATAAAAGATTAGTCGGTGAAGGAAGATTAAAGTCTACATGAATCGTACACCAAAGAAGAATGTCGAATGGGCATGAAAGGAACAAAAGACATATTGTTTCCTTTTCATCAAAAAATAACACTTTTTATATCCAGAAATTCGCAGGGACACATAGGTGCAGGGGCACGAACCTGCCCATTCGTTCTCAGCCATCTGATTGCGTTAAGATTCATAAACTTGATTAGTCTTATGCCTTTGACTACTGTAGTGCGGGATCCATTCATGCACACTTTTCGCAGCTTTTGTCAGAGTTGCATACATCATCCACTCCACCCTATGCCTTCAATTTTTATTTTAATCTACTATATTTTTTGAACCAAAAGTGTAAATTAAGTTTCATTTGCATATTTGTGTTTGTCGTGACGAGAGCATTTCAACAAGACCAATCTTGAATATATTTCGAAATTTTTAAAAAAGTTAAGTTTCAAATATTGAAACTTGATACTCATAACATTAAGTTTTACCAAGTTTCATATGCTTTTAGGGTTTTAGGGTTCTGGGCTTAGGGTTTACAGTTTAAGTTTTAGTTTTTGAAACTTGCTAAATATATCATCATTCTATCAAGTTTTAGTAGTTGAAACTTGCGCAACCGCCCTGATTTGCGTCGCAATCCGCAAAGTAGTTGGATTCCGTACGAGGGCACGCCAAGTTTTAAGTTTCAGTTTCTGAAACTTTTGATTTTATCGTTCGCTAGTACCAAGTTTCAACTGTTCAAACTTAATGAATTTATCAAAACAAATTCAAAATGGATCTTATTTAAAAGCCCTCGTCACAAGAAACACAAAAATGCAAACGAAATATAAATTAAAATTTTGATCCAAAATATATAATATATTCAAATTTAATAGTCAAAAGAAAAACATGGAATTTGGGATGGGTGGAGGTGCCAAAGCTACAACAAGCTGCACACATGCACCCCATCTAAGGTAATTAAGAGCTAAAGCACATCCAAAGATCAAACCATTCTCTGAATCAGAAGCAATCGATAGTCAGAAATCTGCGCGCCATCACACATGGGTGCTACGAATCATCTTCCAATACATCTTGGCATTTGCCTTTTGCTAGGTTATCTTCAGTTAAGGGGACACCTATATTCAAACACCACATGAATATTTTAACCTTTACCATGGTTTATCACGACAGATGTTCTTGTGAAAGGACTTAGTCGTAAGGCCATCGCCGCTTGGTAATTGCTTGAATGGGGTTAATCGGAATAAAAAAGACAAGGGTTTACCCAAGTTCGACACCTCGTGGTGGAGGTAAAAGCCTACATCCTCCTTTGTGTTTATTGATGATTATGATCTCAATTACAAGGGTGTGACTTGGCTAACCTAGTACTCGAGAGCTTGTAACTTGGTCCTCTCTGCCTCAGGGGCTCCCCTTTATATATAGGTGGAGGCCCTGGGCTTACAATAGAGTCCGGGTCGCATTGCAACCCGTGTACTAATATACTTCCTACTTTATCTTGCTAAGTAAGAAAACTCCTTGGGCGTCTTGACAGTAGAAGCGTCCCAGGCCCTGGGCCATAAGCCGGCCCGCCTGGAGGCTTATCCTCTGGAGCTTGGCCTTCTGGATAACAAGCCTGCTTGTTGTACCTCTTCTTCAAGTCGCCACAAAATGACCCGACCCTAAACAGGCGGGTCATATAGTGGGGTTATATCCCCAACATTAGCCCCCAGATTGATTTGAATTTGTTCCTGTCAATCTCAAATACTTCCGAGTCATCTTCCTTTGATCATTGCGTCACGACTGACTCATACATCCGGCTCATGACATTTCCACACTTGCTATTTTTCCATGTTTATAATTCATGATGTCATCTTCCGTAAATCCAGGATTCCATCATGACATCACAGCGGATCTTTGTGCATATCTGTCTATCCCAAAAATCGAGGCGTCTATTACTCAAAAAGTTACACGGTTCCTCTGTTTTCATGCCTGCCACTTCTCCTTCTCCCTTTTCCTTATAAATATGCCTGAGGGGGTTTCTTTTTCTTTTTACTTTTACTGCTTCGTCCGCACCCCGTTTCTTCTTCTTCCTCTCGCTTGAGCTGATCCTCGACCGCACCGCTGATGCGCTTCCTCAAGCTCGTCGGTCTCCTCGTCTACGACCGCGGTGCCGCTCTAGTCATCACCGGGGCTCGCCTGAGCTTCTCCAGCATGTTCCGCCGCATCCAAGCATGCTAAAACTTCTTCTTTTAGATCTACAATATTCCCCTTCATAGTTCGTCGGTGGTTCATCCGAGTCCATCGGCTTCTCATCACCGTTGCTGTTTTAGATCTAGACCTTAATGAACTCCTCATAGGAATGCGGCGACACTAGTTATGACTCCATTTTTTTGCATCGAGGAACTTGAAATATTCATTAAAATCTGCGAGTAGTATAAACATTGCTCCCAGTGCTCACCTTAGGTTTAGCAAATATTATCCTTTTTGAACTCTGTTGTAGATCTGTAATTGCAAACCTTTGAGTAGAAACTTGTTTATTCAACACTTAGTTAAAATTTAGAATCTTCAAATTAGGATAAGCCGCCTCATGTCTTGCCTGCTCATCATTACGCAGCATGACTCGCCCGTAGCGGAAGTTATAGTTATTCCTCCATTAAGCAGATTTATAGTTTGGGCGACTCACGTGTATGTTGATTCGCCCCTTGTTCATAACTATTTATTGAGCCACCTTCTTGTCGTATACACCACCTGCGACTTGTCTTCCATAAATGACTCACCGTTTATATTTGTTCGCATTTATTTAACCCTTCGGCGGCTCATCATGTCGAAAACTGACTTGTAACTGGGCAAAATCTCGAGTGACCAAGCTGGTACTTGATAATCTTGTGACAACTTAGATTGTTACTGAATGGCGAGTACCAGAAGGGGAAAACCTGCCCTAGCCTGGTCAAGGAGAGGTCGTTGTCTTTGTGGATCATGTCCAGAGGGGTTCTACGCCACCCGTCTCAAAGTTCCTTAGGGATTTCCTTCACTTTTTCCGACCTCCGTCCCCAAGACACCGGCCCAAACTCGATGACCAACTTTTGCCAGCTGCAAGTATTTTGCGAGGTCTACCTCTAGGTAGAGCCCACTATTGCTCTCTTTGGAGAGTTTTTCTATATCAATCATTAGACAGAATGTGCACATGGCCCCGGTGTCAAACTTGGTGGCGTGTCGCTCCAAATACGGAAGAATTGTCCTTTTCCAGAGGTAAAATTGACGAGTCATCCAAAAGGATGGACCTCAACATGGTTTTACTACAAGAACACCGCCCCTGCCGATGAGAACCCCCTGCCGGGTTACAGACCAGATCGTCTCAGTGCAACCCATGTCTATCCTAGTTGGGGCACTGATGAAGAGCGTCAAGAAATTGCCCCCCTCTATTCCAAGATAAGGGCTTTGAAAGCAAATGGCCTCACCGGAATTGACTTGGTTCGGTGCTGGATTAGCTGGCAAGTTCAACCATTAAGCCGCCGGACCGCCTTGATGTACAGTTATACTGGCGATTCAAATGATGTTCAACATGTCACTAAAGTTGACATGACCGAAACCGAAATCAACAAAGCTGTGAAGAAGCTATTGAGCAAGCCTCAGGAAAAATGTAGCCAAACCAGACTTGCTCCTTTTTGTCTGAAGAACCCCGCGCCTCCAGGAAGTGTCTTTGCATTGTTCTCATTTATTCTCTGTTTTGACTCGCTCATCTTAATACTGATTTCCATCTTATCAGAATTGCAGGCAACTGATGTTTTCTAGAGAAGGAGAGAAGTATGCAAATCGAAACCTGCCCCAAAGCGAAGAAGAAATAAGTCGGACATTGCAAATGAGCCGGCAACTGGAGACGAGTCGCCGGCGGATGATGATGAGTCAGAGGTAGAACTTGACTCCCTCGATCGTCTTTTTACTGAACTTGTCGACGCCTCTTGTTCTCAGGATAACACCGAGGCGAGTCGAGCCAGCGACGTCGAGGTAATTTCAATTTCATCTAGCCCGTAACACTTATTCCCAAAGAACATAAGACGAGTTGTCGAGAAACTAAAGTTTTCTCACCCTGACGCTCATTTGGATCTAAAATTTCTTTTGAAGAAAGCACAACATGAAGGTACTTCGAGATGCCAAATCCGGAGCGGCTTTGGAGAGCTGGTTGCCGACTTGTCTAATATACCAACCGCCCGCAAGCGACGCACAGAGGTGCCTCATAGTCCACCCTTATCATTTCCTCAAGCCGGCCTATTTAGGCCACCTCTTAACCCTTCTGACTCAAATTATCAAGAGTCGCTACCATCCTCTGGAGGTTCAACCGGTACTCAACTGCCGCCCTTTACCATCAACCAAGGATAGGCGATTTAAATGAGTCATGCTTCACTTATAACCATTAATTTGTATAGTTGAATATGCTCATTGTGATTGCAGTGCCCAGGACAAGAAGAGGAAAACTGGCGAGTCATCTCAGACTCCAGAAATTCCTGAGTCAAAGAACCCTCTTTTGACAACCCCTGAGGTCAAAACTGAGGTGCCCGAAGGCCGTGCCGATCAAAGAGCTGAACTGCCACAGCAGCAAGAGCCACCAGTTATTGAAAAAACAAATACAGAGACACTTCAGATGGATAGTCAAGTCGGCCTTCATAGTGCCACTGACAATATTAACCCGCCAAGCCTGGCTCATGCCTCTAGCCCAGTAAAGGCGGCTGAATATATTGTTCTATCCTCCGTCGTGGTCAATGATGAGGTCAACATCATTGGAGAGATTTGTGCCTCTCCAAAAGCTTCAAATATGCTGGCCAAAATCTCGGACAAGGATGAGTCGGTAGCGCCTGAAAAAGGGAAATCAAAGCTGGAGCTGCCTAACCTTGAACAACCTCAGCGCATATGAGCTTCATCAGGGTTATCTAACCCGCCTGACTACGAGCAGGGATATGGAGGCAATCATGGTCAACATGCTGAAGAGGAAACATGAGGTATGAAATGACTCGCATTTCCCATAATGTATACATATATGCTTAGCCCCCAAGTCTTAGACATAGGCAATTATAAGTATGTTTAAGACTTCTATGTAGAATCTGGAAATTTTGAACTGTAGCCCCCAAGGGCCGGGTTATCATGCCGGTTCTTCAAGTATGGATCCGTAGTGAACAAAAGAATCATCATGTAGCCCCCAAGGACCGACTCATCTTTATAAAATGAGCCGGGTCTTCCAAATAGAAAACTTTGAAAAGTAGCATGTAGCCCCCAAGGGCCAACTCATCTTCATGAAATGAGTCGGGTCTTCTTATTTATTTTTTAAGAACTGACATGCATTAGCCTCCAAGTGTCAAGTAGTATGCTTGCAGCTGCTTGGGACTTGTAAAAATAGGTGTAATTTGCCTTCTGTAGCCCCCAAGTGTTGGGTCGTGCATCCTCACCGGCTCGGGACTTGAATGACTTGGAGCTGAATTGCTTGTCTGTTTTTTTAGGAAACTTTGAACACGACCTAGTCACAATTAACCGGTTTGAAGAAAGACTTTGAAGTTGAGCAATCTTTGCGAATTAAGGCAGATACAAGTCTGCAGTCTTCCATAGAGGAATTAGAGAAGGTCAAGGCGGCTTTTGAGACTGAAAGAGCCACCTTTGATAATGAAAAGGCCGCCTTACTCAAGCATGCAGAGGATGCTGAGGGCCAACTCAAGCCAGTTACTGAAGAACTGGATGCGTTGAAACGTCATATCGCATAGATGACACAAGCCATTTTTGGGAAGTGACTCCTTGAAGATGTATGAATAACTCTCATGGCGATTCACATGTATGAACATCTCGACTGACGGCTTATGTGTTGAAATATTTGCAGGCAGCAGAAGTCACAACCTTTGGCAAAACAACTTGGTGAAACAAAAATCCGTGTACTCCTTCCTTGAGAAGTTGTACGCAGGAAGCTTGTTCACCATCATAGCTGTGATGGGTGGAAGAGACCCGCCACGATTTATAAGAGATGTTTTGAAGCTACTCTCAATCGTCCCAAAACAAATAGATGATTTGAAGAAATCAGCTGCCTGAGCAGGTGCAAAGACGTCTTTGAGCCGGGCCAAATCTTATTGTCCAGAGATGGATTCTTTAGAGATGGCCGACGGGTTTCCACAATTCAATGAGGATGGTAGTGAATTTTCATGAGAAGATTATGCCCATTGTGTGAAGGAGACCCGTGTCTTGGCGAGTCAACTAGTTGAAGAGATCAACTTGAAGAAATACTAGGCGGCTTATGGTGAGGATAACATGCAGGTTCAACCGCCAACCTTTGAACCTTTTGACCTGACTCCATAGTGGCGTGAACCTATCTTTGCCCCTGATGTCGACCCATCACCTATCATGCATGATGATGCCGTTTTCTAAGAGTTAACAACTATCGACTGGAATCAGGACAACCTTCAGATGAAAAATGTAGAAGAGTCGGCGCAGGATAACCCGGAATTGTCAACTACTAGAGATCGCCAAGATGTTAACCCAGAGCAGGTCAACCCAGAGGGTACAGAGGTCGGCAGGTCAATCCAGAGGGTACAGAGGCCGGCTTGCAGGAGTAATGACTCCGAAAAACTTTGATGACTTATTTGAGTCCTTTTTTGGCTGTGTAATAGGATAGTACAAACTTCGGCGTCTGTGGTGGCTTTGTGCACTTTTGATACTTTGGAATGATAAATATTATGACTGGTGTTGTGCTTCTCTTGACCCGCCCAGTATGCTGTGAAATATCCACTTCCTTAATATTGTGGCTAGGCATAGTTGTATGAGCCGCCAATTGCTGATCCTTGTCTTGATTGATTCATAAGTGAGAAAACAACATAACCCGAATGTTATTGACCCGGTGACTCATGGTCATAAGTAAACCATATGATCAAAATAAACTGGTGTATTAATGACCCGAAAGTTCATGGCCAATTGATGATCGGAAAAGATAGTCCTGTAAAACAGATAGTTTTGTAAAATAAACAAGTTAAATCAACACATAGGTATATATATTAAGTCAGCTTTCGCGGCTCGATGAAAAGACCGACTTTTGAGGCTCAAGTCTTGCTTCAATGAAGCTGGCTTGATAGTCTATGGTTTATCCTAGCTTTCTATAGGTCGGCTCTCACATGACTTAAGCCGGTGTTTTAACCTTGACAAGTCCAGGGTCATAATAGATTGACTGTCAAGAGTACGTCGGGTCATCTTGACGGATGAGCATCAAGCAAACAGGCAGGTTTAACCATGTGATATAATGCCATATGCCAGGTAAAGAGGGATTTTAATAGCTAAACTCGATGAGTTGGAAGCCCCCAAGTGACCTATGATCAAGGAACAAACACTCATACAAAATATATTGGAAGAAATGACAAAAGCCCCAAGTTTCGGGGATGTCGGCTTTATTATCATTGATCATAAAAGATATATACCCAGAAGTATGTACAACAGTTGGAGCTGGTGGTTCTAAGTGTAGTAAGGACGGAGATGGGAAATGTTCCAAGGCATGCTGGTCTCCTCCACATATGTTCATGATTTCTTTTGTTCACGTATGTCAATCAGATAATATGACCCATTGTAGAGGTTCTTAGTGATGACGAAGGCCCTTCCCAAGGAGGTGAAAGCTTATGCATACCGGTCTGATCTTGTATCAATCAGAGCACTAAGTCGCCCTCCTAGAAAGTATGGCTACGAACTCTACGGCTGTGATAGCGACATAAGTCTTGTTGATAGATTGTTGATCGTGATGCTGCAAAGTCACGTTCCTCCTTCAGAGCATCGAGGTAATCTTGTCGAGCCTTCTCATTGTCTGCTTCAACATAAGCCGCCACTCTGGGGGAATCATGACGAATATCACTTGGGAGTACTGCCTCAACACCATAAACCATAAAGAAGGGTGTATAACCAGTTGATCTGTTGAGAAAGGTCCATATGCTCCAAAGAACAGAAGGAGCTCCTCAACCCAACAACCCGGAGTATGCTCAAGAGGAAGCATAAGTCTGGGCTTGATGCCTTGTAAAATCTCCTGATTAGCATGCTCTGCCTGACCATTGGATTGGGGGTGTGCCACAGACCCATGTCAAGCCAGATATGCTCTTGCTGACAAAACTTTTTCATGGCTCCTTTCGACAAGTTAGTCCCATTATCAGTGATGATGCTGTGCGGATAACCAAAGTGAAAGATCAACTTCTTCACAAACTTGACTGCTATTTCTGCATCGCAATTGCTGATAGGATCTGCCTCAACCCACTTGGTGAATTTATCAATAGCCACGAGAAGATGAGTTTTCTTGTCTTTGGACCGTTTGAACGGACCAATAATATCAAGCCCCCATATTGCAAAAGGCCAAGTGATGGGAATCATCTGAAGTTCTTGAGCCGATACGTGAGCCTGTCGTGCAAACTTCTGACATCTACTACACTTACGCATGATGTCTTCAGCATTTGCATGAGCCATGAGCCAATGGAAACCATGTCGAAAAGCTTTTGCAACCAATGATCTTGAGCTGGCGTGATGACCACAGTTGCCAGAGTGAATCTCATTGAGAATCTCGTGGCCCTCATCAGGGGAGACACAACGTTGGAAAACACCAGTGATGCTTCTCTTGTGCAACTCGCCATGGACAATAGTCATCGACTTGGAACGGCGGACGATCTGACGAGCAATAAGTCCATCCTCAGGGAGCTCTCCTCAAGTCAGATAGGCCAGATAAGGAACCGTCCAGTCTAGAGTGGCACGAAGAGCCACCACCAACTGTGCCTACAGGTCAGGTATAGACAAATCCTCCTCAGAAGGCAACTTGATAGATGGATTATGAAGGACATCAAGGAAGACACTGCGGGGCATCGGCTTACATTGAGAGCCAAGCAGTGACAAGGCATCAGCCACCTCTTTGAGCCACCTGTAAATATGATCCACTTGATAACCCTTAAAGTGACATGCGATGTTAGTCACTGCCTGCTGATAAGCCGCCATGAGGGGGTCCTTGGTGTCCCACTTTCCAGAAACTTGTTGTGCCACCAAATCAGAGTCGCCCAAGCATCTGACCCAGCTACGATTCATCTCCTTGGCTATTCGAAGAGCTTCATACTCAGCTGCATTGTTAGTATAGGGAAACATTATCCATAGAACATACCAAAATTTATCACCTCCTGGGGAAGATAAGATAACTCTATCCCCCGAGCCCTCCAACTGTCTGGAACCATCAAAGTGAACTGTCCAATAAGTTTTGTTTGGCTTCTCTTCAGGAGCTTGAAGTTCAGTCAAATCATTAATGAAATCCACTAGTGCTTGAGACTTGATGGCTGTTTGAGGCACATATTCCAGATGATGTGGCCTAAGATAAATTGCCCACTTAGCAATCTGATATGTGGCTTCTCTATTCTGGATGATATCTCCCAACGGGGTGGAGCTGACCATAGTGATGGGGTTTTCCTGGAAATAATGCTTCAATTTGTGACTAGCCATAAATACACCAAATACCAGTTTCTGCAAATGTGGATATCGCTGCTTAGACTCTGTCAAAACTTCGCTGACATAGTAGACTGGCCATTGGACAAGATATTCTTTCCCAGGCTCCTTGCTCTCCACGACAACTGCAACACTCACCACCTTGTTATTAGTAGCAATGTATAGGAGCATAGGTTCTTTGTCAATAGGTGCGGCCAAGACAGGCGGCTCAACCAGCTATTTCTTGAGAGCATCGAAAGCGTCATTGGCAGCGTCGCTCTAGACGAAGTTATCTGTTTTCTTCAACATCTGGTACAAAGGAATGTCCTTCTCGCCCAGGCATCTTATGAACCTGCTTAAGGCGGCGATTCGGCCCGTGATGCGCTGCACATCATTGATATTGGCCGGCTTACCCAAGGAGGTCACCGCTTTGATTTTCTCTGGGTTGGCCTCTATGCCTCGTTTAGACATGAAGAAACCCAGCAATTTGCCTACAGGAACACCAAAAACACACTTGGTCGGGTTAAGCATCATCTTGTACACCCGAAGATTGTCAAAGGTCTCCTTAAGATCATCCAGCAAGGTATCCTTCTTCTGAGACTTGACACAATATCATCAACATAAGCATGAACATTGCTCCCAATCTCATCATGAAAACAGTTCTGTACACAGCGTTGATAAGTAGCCCCCGCATTCTTAAGACCGAAAGGCATCGATACATAGCAGAAAGCCCCAAAGGGTGTGATCAATAAAGGTTGTCTTCTCCTAGTCCTCAACAACCATCTTAATCTAATGATAGCCCGAGTAAACATCCAAGAAACATAAACTCTCACACCGAGCGATGGAATCGATGATCTGATCAATGCGGGGGTGGACGAACGGGTCTTTGGGACAAGCCTTGTTGAGATCTAGTAATGAACACACATATGCCAAGCACCGTTATTCTTGAGAATAAGTACAGGATTAGCTAACCACTCAGGATGGAATACTTCCATGATGAACCCCGCAGCTAGGAGCCGAGCCACTTCTTCCCCGATAGCCTTGCGTCTCTCCTCATTAAAATGACGGAGGTATTGCCGAACTAGCTTCATCTTAGGATCAAAGTTAAGGTGGTGCTCAACGAATTCTCTCGGTACACCAGGCATGTTAGAAGGCTTCCATGCAAAGATGTCTCGATTCTCACGGATGAACTCGATGAGCGCACTTTCCTATTTGGGATCCATGCCAGTCCCAATAGTGAACTGCTGAGATGAGTCGCCCAGGGTGAAGTCAACCTGTTTTGTGTCTTTGGCCGCCTGGAACTTGAGTGGCAGGTCAGATTCTGTGGTGGGTTTCTTCAGATACGTCATGCCAGCTGGGTCAACATTGGATGTGTAGAATTTAAACTCCTCTGCTGCGTAGGTTGACTCAGCATAGGCCGCATCCCCTTCTTCACACTCATGAGCAATTTTTCTATCCCTGTTGACTGTAATAGTACCCCTTGGCCCAGGCATCTTGAGCTTGAGATACACATAACAAGGCCAAGCCATGAAACGAGCATAAGTTGGCCGCTCGAACAAGGCGTGATAAGGAGTCTTGATCTTGACCACCTCAAATGTCAGAAACTCTGTTATGTAGTTATACTTGTCACCAAACGCAACCTCTAACTTGATCTGCCCTATGGGATATGCAAACTTTCCGAGGACAATTCCATGAAAAACAGTCGAAGAAGGTTGATGACCCACAAGTATAGGGGATCAATCGTAGCCCTTTCGATAAGTAAGAGTGTTGAACCCAACAAGGAGCAGAAGGAAATGATAAGCGGTTTTCAGCAAGGTTATTTCTACAAGCACTGAAATTGTCGGTAACAAGTAGTTTGGAAGCAAAATAAATTGTAACGAGTGATACGTCTCCAATGTATCTATAATTTTTTATTGTTCCGTGCTATTATATTATCTGTTTTGGACATTTTATATGCATTAATATGCTATTTTATATTACTTTTGAGACTAACCTATTAACCTAGAGCCCAGTGCCAGTTCCTATTTTTTCCTTGTTTTTGAGTTCCGCAGAAAAGGAATACCAAAGGGAGTCCAAACGGAATGAAACCTTCCCATTGATTTTTCTTGGACCAGAAGACAACCACGAGACTTGGAGATGAAGTCGAAGGAGCCACAAGGCGTCCACAAGGATGGAGGGCGCGCCCAGGGGGGTAGGGCGCGCCCCCCACCCTTTTGCCCCCCCCTGTGACCCTCCTGACCTAGTAATTTCGCCTATATATTCCCATATATCCCAAAACCACCAGAGGCATCCAAGAAAACACTTTTCCGCCGCCGCCACCTTATGTACCCGTGAGATCCCATCTAGGGACCTTTTCTGGCACCCTGCCGGAGGGGGATTTGATCACGGAGGGCTTCTACATCAACTCTATGTTGGGGAACGTGGTAATTTCAAAAATTTCCTACGATCACACAAGATCTATCTAGGTGATGCATAGCAACAAGAGGGGAGAGTGTGTCCATGTACCCTCATAGACCGAAAGCCGAAGCGTTTCAATAATGCGGTTGATGTAGTCGAACGTCTTCACGATCCAACCAATCCAAATACCGAACACACGACACCTCCGCGATCTGCACACGTTCAGCTCGGTGATGTCCCTCGAACTCTAGATCTAGCTGAGGCCAAGGGAGACAGCACGACGGCATGGTGACAGTGTTGATGAAGTTACCAACGCAGGGCTTCACCTAAGCACTACGAAGATACGACCGAGGTGGAAAACTATGGAGGGGGCACCACACACGGCTAAAGATCAACTTGTGTCTATGGGGTGCCCCCTGGCCATGTATATAAAGGAGGGGAGGGAAGAGGTGGCCGGCCCAAGGGGGGCGCGCCAGGTATGTGGAATCCTACTAGGACTCCCCAGTCCAAGTAGGATTCCCCTCCTCTTTCCTATTCCTAGTAGGAGGAGGGAAGGAGGAAGAGGGGAGAAGGAAGGAGGGGGGCGCCGCCCCCTCCTAGTCCAATTCGGAGCAGCCCATGGGGGGGGCACTGAGGTAGTCCTGGATTAGGGGGTATCCGGACAACCGGACTATATACCTAGGCCGGACTATTGGACCGTGAAGATACAAGACTCAAGACTTCGTCCCGTGTTCGGATGGGACTCTCCTTTGCGTGGAAGACAAGCTTGGCGATCCGGATAATAGATTTCCTTCTTTGTAACAGACTCTATGTAAACCCTAGCCCTCTCCGGTGTCTATATAAACCAGAGGGTTTAGTCCTTAGAGACGGAATCACAATCATAGTCATCATAGGCTAGCTTCTAGGGTTTAGCCTCTACGATCTCGTGGTAGATCAACTCTTGTAATACTCATATCATCAATATCAATCAAGTAGGAAGTAGGGTTTTACCTCCATCAAGAGGGCCCGAACCTGGGTAAAACATCATGTCCCTTGCCTCCTGTTACCATTAGCCTTAGACACACAGATCGGGACCCCCTACCCGAGATCCGCCGGCTTTGACACCGACATTGGTGCTTTCATTGAGAGTTCCTCTATGTCATCGCTGCGAGGCTTGATGGCTCCTTCAATCATCAACAACACAGTCCAGGGTGAGACTTTTCTCCCCGGACAGATCTTCGTGTTCGGCGGTTTTGCACTGCGGGCCAATTCGCTTGGCCATCTAGAGCAGATCGATAGCTACGCCCCTGGCCACCAGGTCAGGTTCGGAAACTTGAACTACATGGCCAATATCCACGGAGACTTGATCTTCAACGGATTTGGGCCAGTGCCAGGAGCGCCGGACAGTCACGATGAGCACGGCTTAGACCTGCTGGCGGACAATGCTCGGGATATCGCCCCTGCAGGAGCCCCGGACCTAAATCCAGGGCAGATTGCATCGCCTGAGGACGGGTGGATGGACCCCGCCCCGGAGGCCGCACACCCATCGGCGGTAGAGCCAAACATAGACTTCACCCCCAAGGAAGCCTGTGACACCGGACCCCCGGACTCGTATCCGGCAGTAGGTTCCAGTCCGCGCACCCTTGAGCCCGCCGAATCTGGTTGGGCTCCAGTAATGGAGTTCACCACGGCGGATATCTTCCAGCACTCGCCCTTTGGCAACATGCTGAACTCGTTAAAGTCTCTCTCTTTGTCAGGAGACTCTTGGCCGAACTATGTCCGGCTCGAGTGGGAAGCAGGCGACGAAGGAATTTGTTGCCCACCCACCATCCACTTCATTGCCACAGTCGATGATTTAACCGACGTGCTTGACTTCGACTCTGAAGACATCGACGGTATGGACGACGAGGTAGGAGAAGAACAAGAACCACCGCCCATGGGGCGGTGGATAGCCACCTCCCCATATGATATATATATATATGGTAGACACTCTGAAAGAAACCAATGGCGATGAGGCAATGGAGGATAACCCCTCAAGGAAGAAAGCAAAGCATGGGCGTCGTCGGCGCCGCTCCAAGCCCCGCCACAGCAATACCGGCACAGGAGACAAAAACAATCCGGATGGTGCCGAAGATGAATACAACCCCGATCATCCTACCTTCAAGCAGGCGGAGCAGGAAGACGGGCAGGTCAGCCCAGACGAACTAGCGACGGACGAATATCCGGAGGAGGACAACTACATGCCCCCCCTCCGAAGATGATATTAGCCTCGGCGACGACGAGTTCGGCGTGCCTGAGGACCCCGTGGAGCAGGAGCGCTTCAAGCACCGGCTTATGGCCACTGCGAGGAGCCTAAAAAAGAAGCAGCAGCAGCTCCAAACTGATCAAGACCTACTCACAGACAGATGGACTGAAGTCCTGGCAGCTGAGGAATATGGACTCGAGCGCCTCACGGCTAACCGGCCACCTCATGGCTGGGATAACACGGCGTATCAGCCAGAATACCAGCCCGCACCCCTACGCCAATACACTACGACCCGGGGCAATAGGCAGGACCTGCAAGATATATTGGAAAACAAGGCAGGACAGCCAAGATCGATCTACGGATCACGGGGGCGCGCCCCAACACGTGACAATGATCGTCACGCCGGATACACTATCAACAAGTCCGACCGGGCCGAATACAGCCAACAAGACTCATTCGAACTACATAGCCACATAGCCCGGCATAGAGGCGCCGCACACCCCCTCTGCTTCACCGACGAAGTGATGGATCATGAATTCCCAGAAGGGTTTAAACCCGTAAACATCGAATCATACGATGGCACAACAAACCCTACAGTATGGATCGAAGATTTCCTTCTCCACATTCACATGGCCCGCGGAGACGATCTACACGCCATCAAGTACCTTCCCCTTAAGCTCAAAGGACCGGCCCGGCATTGGCTAAACAGCCTGCCGGCAAATTCCATCGGCAGTTGGGAAAACCTGGAGGACGCGTTCCTCGACAACTTCCAGGGCACGTACGTGCGACCACCGGATGCCGATGACTTGAGCCACATTACCCAATAGCCCGGAGAGTCAGCCATGAAATTCTGGACTCGGTTCCTAACCAAAAAGAACTAAATAGTCGACTGTCCGTGTGGGGACCCCGACTCATAAGTCGAGATCACCGAATGCACGTGTACAGTGATCCCAGAGATCAATGCTCACTGAACACAAAGAAGCTGAATAACAAGAGTCTTACATCCATACATACCGTCTTACACAAATTATGACCATTATGGTCAAGTCTTACATTGATAAAGCCTTAAGGGCTGAACATCAAATGAAACACAAGCAGCGGAAATCTTCGTCGATAAGTAGAACCCATGCCATCTACCTTAACCCTACAGGCATTCTGACTGGGAAACGTCCTAGTTCGCATGTTCGTCGCCAAAGAACTCTTCTTCGAACTCCGGTTCTTCCATGCCTGGTCAATTAAATAACCAGTGGCAAGCCAATGAGTACTTTGAATGTACTCGCAAGCAACCCATGTTTTGGTTCAAGATACAGCAATGCATGATATAGGTAAATTTTTGCAGAAAGCTAGTTTTAAGTGCAATGACATGTTCAACAACTTGTAAGACATGCATCAAGAGAATTCGAGTAACCATGAGGACAGTTACAGATACCAACATAAATAGAGTGGGCACCAACCCATCTCAATCACGTCAAGTGCTTTGACTTGACCCAAGTAGTTATCCAAACACACACACTGGTTTGTAAACTCTGTACATAGTTTAAGCAGCACCGCCCAACCGTCCTTGACCGTGGACACAGCTATTCGAATAGTTTTACACTCTGCAGAGGTTGCACACTATACCCACAAGATCCGGGGAACTTCCGTGTCATCCATGACCCGCGATACCTCAAGTACCCGGGGTAAGCACCCGATCACTACCTTTCCCTAGACGACACTAACATGGAGTCCACTCAATTAGTAGTAATCCCCGTGCCCAACATTATCACATAACATTTTCGTGGAGCCATGCTCCATAATCATCTCACATCACAAGCATGGGGTACCAACGGTGTGTCCGGTGCCCCATAAAAATGTTCTTGGCCGCCCTACCTGGCACGACCCCGTCCCGAGAGAGCGCACCAACAACTCTCCCGTCACTAGTGATGCGGGCTCCAAGCTAGTATCGGTCTAGGTACTCAATAATGCCCTTTCCCATATAAGGGTAGAGTGGTTGCGCATGTAAGGTTGGGACAGTCATCAAATCTTAAATCTAATCCGTTTTCGAAAACAACACACACACTTGCCTCGGTACACCACTTCGTCATCAAGTGGTTACCCATCTCATCATCTCCCTCGGGCATAAGTGGCACCCGACGGGGTTTTCGAAAAGTCCTTTGAAAATACTTTGCCTCCTTCATCATGCATATACCCGTCCCTTTTTGCGAAGCATCTACTTTAGCATCCTATCTACTCCCACCGGCATAACCCTCATAAGAAGGTAGGGTCATGCATAATGCAAGTATCAACGAGGAAGTAACGGTGGCAACCATCAAAGTGGATACCACCTCATCATGATTCCGTTGCAACAACAATATGGTGCTATATGACATGCATAAAAGGGTTTCATAGACATGGTCAAAGGGCTGCTTTCCTGGCTCAACAAAGTCTTCTGGGTCTTCAAAGTCTTCTGGTCCAACTCCTTCGTCAGCAACGCAATCTATCGTCACAAAATAATAACGAGAAAAATAAGGCAATAATAAAACAGAAAAACCAAAGTGCTCAAAAAAATGTCAACTCATTTTTGTTAAATACTAGGGTGAAAACTAAGAAGGGGAAAATTCCTAGTTTTGGATTTGGAGTAGCAGAATAGGAGAAATGGATTTACAAAGGTATATTTAAATGCTAAAAATCACATTTAAATATTTACAGTGAAGAAAAGGTTGTTGGATTTGAATGAAAGTTGCACCATTAAATAGGTGGGATTTTTACAAGAATTTAGGAACTGGAATTATTTCATTTGGATGATTATTTTATCCTATGGGATTATTGGAAAAGTGACAGAAAAAGAAAAAGGAGAAGGAGCACTGTGCAACTGGGCCAGAAGGACCACAGTGCAGCAGCCCAGGTGGGTTTCAGCCCACGCGAGGCTGCCACGTCGAAGGCATAAAGGCAAAATACGCCTTCAGCCGATGCAGCGAACCGGTACGCGCGCGCGTGCGTTTTAAACCTGACGGGTGGGTCCCACCCGTCAGGAGGCTGACGGACAAGGCCCACGACCGTCGTCATCTACCTCTGTACAAAGGCGACGGCGAGCTCGCCGGCGGCGATACGGGGCACGGGAGGATGCGTGGGTGTTACCGTTGTGCTCAGGGAGGATCCGCCGTTCGGATGGAGGTGGAGTTGGTTGCCGGGGTGGCCTGGTTTGCCGGCGACGAGGTCTTGCGGTGGAGGAGCTTCGGGTGGTGGTCATTCCGGTCAACTCCGGCTGCAAACGAGGCGGGGAAGAGAGAGGAAATGATCAGTGGGAGGAGGCGGTTTCAGATCGGGGCAGAGGAGGAGCGGGGGAGGCCTATACCTCGCGAACTCCGGCGAGCCGAAGCGGCAGAGCTCGAGCTCGATCTCGAGCTCGGGCGGCTCTGGAGAGGAACTGGGGGTGCAGGGGGAGGGTTTGGTGGTGCAGAGAGCAAGTGGTGAGGAGAGGAGGGTCCGGGGAGGCCTGTAAGTAGGCGAACGACGGGGTGCCGTGGACTCGTGCGCCGGTGGGATCCTGCTCGTCGCTGTAGGGCTCGGGGGAAGAGGGCGTGGTGTCTGGGGTGTTCCTGGACGTCGACTACGTCGGGAGAGATAGATAGAGGGAGTGGGGAGAGGTCAGAGACGCACGCGTGTGAGCCGCACCATTGGCGCGCTCGGGGGCCTCTGTTTGCTAGCGCGGAGGCGCGGGGAGGAGGAGAGAGGAGGGGGCCGACCGCGTAGCATGTTGCGGACGCCGAGGCGCATTGGCAGGCGCGCGGGGGAGGCCCGAGGTGGCCGGAGGCGGTTGGAAGGGGGCGGCTACAGTGCGGGAGCGCACTGTAGCGTGCTCCAGAGCGCCCAAATGGCCGGCATGGCATTTTCTATGCCTTGTGGGTGCGGCCAACCGTGTTCAGTAGCTCAAGGTTGGAGTAAAGAAGGAGGGGGAGGCATTGGATGCTCTGGATGGCTACTGGGGTGAGGAGAGAGGTGAGGAAGAGGGAGAAAGGGGCTGTCCAGAGAGAGAAAGTGGGGTTTTACCCATCCAATAATTGAGCTGTGGACTTGCCATTGTTACTGGAGGTGAAAGGGGTCTAGGAGGAGCTGTGGTAAAAAGTGGAGGTCATGGAGATTAGTGGAAGTGGTCAAAAATGGAATTTTGGTAAAGTGGCAGAAGGTGTTTGATGCTTGTTTGGTTAAGCAAATGAACTCCAAATGCCATGAGACTCCACAGGGTGAAATGAAACATATAAATATGGCCTTCCACCAATTTGGAGCTTATTTGGGCAAAGTTGCCAATGCAACTTTTGTAAACCCTAGAAATGAGCAGAAATAGACTTGTATAGATCTAGTTGAGCAAATCACTTCTACTTGATGCACCACTTGCTGTAGTGGCCTCATTTGGTCATGTGAACATGCTCACCAAAGTTGGGGTCAAGGAGAGAAAGTTGGTAGCACAAAGTTGTTCAAATTTGAATCTTGTCAGAGAGGGTTTTGGGGCATTTTGGTGAACTAAAATGACTTTAATTGACATGAGGCTTTGCAAGGTGATCACAATATGCATTTGTGACTTGCTGGATTTTTCTTGGATTTTTTTGAAAATATTTCCTGTAGAAATATTTGAAATCCTTGAAATGGGCAGAAATGGTTTTGGGAGGTTTTGTCCAATATTTTGAACATGACCATGTGTTGAAACTCTTATATATGGAAAATATATGTCCACTGAGTTTCCTGATTTTGGTCAAATATTTTTGAAATAATAAAATAATTTTTCCCTATTAAAGACCATTTCTGGCCTTAAGAAAAAGCTTTTAAATAAAATAGGAAAATAGTTTTTAAAATTATATTTTTGTGGTTTATGGGAGTCCTATATCTAATAGGTCTCAAATATACTTTTTGAAATATTTTTCATACCCCAAATCAAGTACTTGCAGTGCAAACCTCAATTTAGGGGTTTTTGGAAAACTAATTTTTGAAAATACTTTTTGGCCAAATTATTTTTGTAAGAAAATACTATGTTGCACTATACACATGGCATGGTCATTGGGCAGAAGTTTGGGGCAATGAGATGAAGTACAGAAGGTGGAGTAGTTGACTTTAAAGAGCACTTGAAAAGAATCACAGAGAGAAAACCAACTCCAAATAAAAGCCAAATAATGCAAAAGTTTTTGTTGGTCCAAATTTTTATGCTTTAATAATGCAAATGAAATGTTACAAAATGCAGGGTGTGACAGTCCGGACGCTGAAGCCCTGGCGGCCTTTAAGCATAATATCCGTGACGAGTGGCTCGCCCGACACCTCGGCCAGGAAAAACCAAAGTCCATTGCGGCCCTCACGACACTCATGACCCGCTTTTGCGCGGGCGAGGACAGCTGGTTAGCTCGCAGTAGCACCACGCCAATAAATTCTGGCACCTCGGATGTCCGCAACAATAACGGCAAGCCACAGCGCAACAGACATAAGTGACGGAACAACGGTGGCAACACTGAAGACACGACAGTCAACGCCGGATTCAGTGGCTCGAAATCCGATCAGCGGAAAAAGCCGTTCAAAAGAAACAATCAGGGACCGTCTAGTCTGGACCGCATACTTGATCGCTCGTGCCAGATTCATGGCACCCCGGATAAGCCAGCAAACCACACTAATAGATACTGTTGGGTGTTCAAACAGGCCGGTAAAATAAACACCGAAAACAAGGACAAGGGGCTGCACAACGACGATGACGAGGAGCCCCGGTGTCCGAACACGGGGGGACAGAAGAAATTTCCTCCCCAAGTGAAGACAGTCAATATGATCTACGCCACCCATATTCCCAAACGGGAATGGAAGCGAGCACTACGGGACGTCTATGTGATGGAGCCAGTCGCCCCAAAATTCAACCCATGGTCAGCCTGTACGATCACCTTTGATCGTAGGGATCACCCTACCAGCATCTGTCACGGCGGTTCAGCCGCATTAGTCCTAGACCCAATCATCGATGGATTCCACCTCACGCGAGTCCTTATGGATGGCGACAGCAGCCTGAACCTGCTCTATCAGGACACAGTGCGCAAAATGGGCATCGACCCTTCGAGGATCAAGCCCACCAAAACCACCTTCAAAGGTGTAATTCCAGGAGTAGAGGCCCGTTGCACGGGCTCCATAACACTGGAAGTGGTCTTCGGATCTCCGGATAACTTCCAAAGCGAGGAGTTAATCTTTGATATCGTCCCTTTCCGTAGTGGTTATCACGCACTGCTTGGACGAACCGCATTCGCTCGATTCAATGCGGTACCACACTATGCATACCTCAAGCTCAAGATGCCAGGACCTCGCAGGGTCATAATAGTCAACGGAAACATGGACTGCTCTCTCCGTACAGAAGAGCATACCGCAGCCCTCGCGGCAGAAGTACATGCAACCTTCTCCGGCAAACCACCAATCCGGCGACAACAACCCCGAACACCGTCAAGCGAGTCTGAAGTACACCGCAACAGGATCAACAGGCACACCAAGAGCGCGACTAGCAGTCCGGCCTCCGCTCTAGCCCCATCAAGGCAGCATTCGTGCCGCGCGTACACAATTACGCACTCAAAATACCATGGGCATAGGCGGAGGCATAATAATGACTCGGTCAACAGTGCGTTACAGCCGCAACATACTTTAATAACCCCCTTTTTATCTTTCAGGACACTGCTTTCGGGTAGCCTCTTCAGAAGAGCCAGATTGTCGGACTTGCATAGGAGAGAAAAACAATGAGGCAAAAGGCTTTGTGCACAAAGGGAATACCCAGGTGGAATCTGTTCACGATCGTTATACCTGTTTTATATACCTACATGCGGCCCGCCCTTGGATAGGACATGTTAAATAGTCCTATCTACTTCTGCTTAACGCATTCATTGTAAACATACGCTTAGACGTATTATTCATCAATGGGAAATAATATGTAGCGTCAGCTTATTATTCCTATTTGCACATTTTTCCTATAAATGTTTATTTAATATTGCATCCGTATACCTTGGTACGTTCGGTTTGCTAGGGGCTTCTTATGGCACCCCATAATACGGCAAGACAAGTCCGAACACTTTCAACAGTGCGGCACCCCGAACTTATAGCATTATATGCATCAGCTCCGAATCATGTCTTGGGTCAATAGTTGGGTTTGCCCGGCTCCCTTGTTTTGGTACCTTACATTCCGTTATATCGGCTAAGGTAGCACAGGGAGAACTACTGCGATTGTGTCCCGGTTCTTCCGGACTAGCACCTCAATAGAGAAAGCCGAAAACTGACCGGCATGATGCGGCAAGAGCTGGTCGCTATTTGAGAGGTCTTAAAATCCTTAAAGATTTTTTCCGCTTTAGGCGAGGAATCAGCCTCGTCCGATTTAGGCGTATATAGCGCCCCAATTCGTCTTTCCGAATTCTAGGGGCTTCACCGAAATTTAAAATTGTAGACTTCTATGGCTAAGTGAAAGTTATAAAGCCGTGTAGTCCGATTGCCTTGTTCGCTGCGCCAAACACCTCCTTCAGGGACCAAAAATATGGATAAAGAGTGTCTGGGTTTTTCCACGAACACCCCAGTACTAGTTATGTGGGGCGGAAGCCGACGACTGACCTACTTTCAGAATTCTATAAACAGCCGCACAGAAGGTAACATTTTGAATCAAAACAAAGTGCTATATAGCGCAAATAACTCTGTCTTTATATTACAAAATCGACAGAAGTACATTCACTCAAAGATTGTGTCCTTGGTACATTCATCGGCCACGAGACGAGCGCCTTTCATAACGCCATCATAATATTTTTCGGGACAGCGATGCGCCTTGCCCTCCGGCGGTCCATCCTTCACCAGCTTCTCCGCATCCAGCTTGCCCCAATGCACCTTCGCACGGGCAAAGGCTCGGCGGGCACCCTCAATGCAAACGGATCGCTTGATCACTTCAAGCCGCGGACAGGCATTTACCATCCGCTTTACCAAGCCGAAGTAGCTGGCGGGCAGGGGCTCACCAGGCCACATCCGGACTATGAAATCTTTCATAGCCACTTCGGCCGCCCTGTGGAGTTCAACCAATTGCTTCAATTGGTCACTCAGAGGCATCGGGTGTTCGATTCCAGCATACTGGGACCAGAACAGCTTCTTCGTTGAGCTCCCCTCCTCAGCACGGTAGAACTCCGCAGCATCTAATACGCTGCGTGGCAGATCTGCGAATGCCCCTGGAGAGCTCCGAATTCGGGTAAGTAAAAGAAACATCTCCTCCACATGCTTGCTTTGCATAAAGAATGTCTTACCCACCGCTATCTTCTTGGCCGTCTGGATTTCCTGCTGGGCCTTTTCGGCTTCGGCCTTGGCGTCTTTCATGCTCAAAAGGGCCTTCGCAAGCTCAGACTCCTTCATCTTGAGGTTACGCTCCAAGGACTCGAACTTCTTGCCGAGCTCCTGGAGCTCTTGCTGTACCTCGCCCACCCTAGCATTTTGCTTTTCAAGCTCAATGTGCTCCATGGCCGCCTTGTTTTCGGCCTCGGACAACGCTTTCATCAGGGACGCCACTTCGGTCGTGGCCCCTATTACAAAATCATGACGCTTTTTTAGCGTCACCAGTTTTTTCTATCCTATGTGATATGTGAACGGGGTATTACTCACCTTTGTTTTCTTCGAGCTGCCTCTTCATGAGGCTGAGCTCTCCCTGGGCCTGCTCCAGGTCCCGTTTGAGTCCGGAGACCTCTGCTGTGCGGGCAGTAGCGGCAAGCAGCACCGCCTGCTCATTCACATAGACACCTAATATTAGACTCCTGCGGATTAAAATTGACCCTCTGTTTGGCTCTTCTTTCCGAACACCAAACAGAGTATCAGGGGCTACTGTCTATCGGGCGATAATTTCCCAAACTTTTAATTACTTACCTCAAAGCCTGTTAGGAGGCTGGTGCAGGCTTCGGTCAATCCGCTTTTGGCAACCGAACCCTCTGAATCACCGCACTCATAAGAGTATGGTGCTCTTCATCCATGGAAGCGCCACGAAGCGCTTCCAGCAGACTATCTGACGCCTATGGCATAACGGAAGTTGTCGGCACGGACGGCTCGCCCTCCTTGGCGAGGGGCTGCCTGCCCGAATCCAGAACCTTTGGGGGTTCCGGTATAGTGTCCGGCTGGGAGCCCGGCTTGCTGCGGCTCCCGTCAGCACAATCTGCGGGGATCTTACGCCCCGTGTGCCCGACGTCTGGAATTTCGCCTTGCGGCGTCTCCAGAGTCGCCTCCCCCTGCTCTGGGAGCCTTTGGGATAACACCTCCGTGTCATCCGTGAGCCGAGGGGAAGTGGCCGTTGGGAGCGAGTTCATCGCCAAATCGCTGAAAGACCCATCCGAAGAGGATACCTCAGGATGGACCCTGGCCGGACTGCATATACGTGTTCGGCGTTATAACAGACCATGAAGCGAAGTCGCACTAAAATACAACAGAGTGCGGATACTTACGATCTTACTAGGGGCTTCCCCCTGGGCAGCCACTCCTCCTCGCTGTAGGCGGCCGTGGTGGAGTAATCTGGAAGGGACGCCTTTCCCTTCTTGGGCGTCCTAGCCTCCCCCTCTAGGGCGGCTTTCCTTTTCTTCTCCTCCCCAGTGCGGGGAGGTGGAGTTTCCTCGTGTTTCCCCCCGCCTCCGCGGGAGGAATCCGCCTCGTCGTCTTCGGACGACGAGCTTATGACGGCCTTGCGCCGGGGACCCTTCCTGGTCCCCTGGGTCGCCCTCTTGGGCCCTTCGGCCTCCTCAGGTGGGGCAGCCCCTTCATTTTCCTCCTCCCCTTCGGGGGAGGAGTGTGCCTCGTCGTCTCCGGACGAGGCGTCCGGTACGACCTTACGCTGGAGACCCTTCCTGGTCCCCGGGGCCTTCTTTTCGGCCTTCTTTTCAGGCGCCTTGTAGGGTGCCGGGACTAGCATCTCTGTCAGGAGAGCGTCTGCTGGACCTTCTGGCAGTGGAGCCAGATAGTCGATCTGCTTCGCCATCACCACGTACTCCTGATTAAACACACACGATGACTTAAAATCCTCCCATGAGTACGCTGGGAAAACTACATCTGATGATGGCCAGAAAACTCACCGGACTGGGGAGACGCGTGGCATGAAGCCCGCAGTCCTCGGATGTGGGGGGAGGTATTTCGGAGGCCTTGAACAACACCTTCCATGCATCCTTGTGTGTCGTGCCGTAGAGCTCTTGAAGTGTCTGGTGTTCGGCCGGAACGAACTCCCAAAGAGTAAATGCCCGTCTTTGGCACGGAAGAATTCGGCGGACGAGCATGACCTGGACCACGTTAACAAGCTTGATTTTCTTGTCCATCATACTCCTGATGCAGTTCTGAAGTCCTGTCAGCTCCTTAGGTTCGCCCCAGGCCAGGCCCTTCTTTTCGCAGGAGGCGAGCTGCATGGTATTTCCGGATCAGAATTCGGGGGCCGCCGCCCAGTTGGCGTCGTATGGGTCGGTGATGTAGAACCACCCCGATTGCCACCCCTTTACGGTCTCCGTGAAGGAGTCGTCGAGCCAGGTAACGTTGGGCATCCTGCCCACCATGGCGCCTCCGCACTCCGCTTGCTGGCCGCTCATGATCTCCGGCTTCACGCAGAAGGTTCGTAGCCATAAGCCGAAGTGAGGTTTGATGCGGAGGAAGGCCTCGCACACGACGATAAGCGCTGAGATGTTGAGGATGAAATTTGGGGCTAGATCATGGAAATCTAGCCCGTAGTAAAACATGAGCCCGCGGATGAAGGGATGAAGTGGAAATCCCAGTCCACGGATGAAGTGGGCGAGAAACTCGACCCTCTCGTGGGGTCCCGGAGTTGGAACGATCTGCCCTGCGTCCGGTAGCCGATGCGCGATATCTGCGGCCAAGTATCCGGCCGCCCAGAGCTTCGTGATATGCTCCTCCTTGACGGTGGAGGCCACCCACTTGCCTCCTGCTCCGGACATGTTTGGCTATGCAGAGGAGGTGTGAATTAGGGCGCTGGAGCTCGAGGGGGCAAGAATGGATAAGCGAAGGAGGAAGAAGGCATGGGTAAAATGGGGAATCCTTATCCCTTTATAGAGGCGACGAGAACGGTGCGCCTCCCCACTTTCCCGTTGAGGATCGCTTATTTCCAAAGCGACACGATTGATGGTGCGGTTGGGTTACCCATACTCTTATTGATGGGAATCTCGTGATAAGGGGACATGATCTCTGCTTCGACAAGACGTGCTGAGGAAACCGCCTCGCAATATGCGCTGTGGTTGGTTGTGGGAAAACGGTTCGAATAATGACTCAACCGTAGTGTCATGTCACATTGTCTAAAGTTGTCAGCAGATTATATTTGTGAAATATCATTCTCTCTGCGGTGGTATGTGAAAGCCGTTTTGCAGATCCGGACATGATTTAAGTGTTCGGTAATTACTTTGAATTATTCGGAGATGGAACCCGCCTTGCAATGCCGAAGACAAACTGCGCGCCGGACTCATCGTCAATGAAGCCTGGTTCAGGGGCTACTGAGGGAGTCCTGGATTAGGGGGTATCCGGACAGCCGGACTATATACCTAGGCCGGACTATTGGACCGTGAAGATACAAGACTCAAGACTTTGTCCCGTGTCCGGATGGGACTCTCCTTTGCGTGGAAGACAAGCTTGGCGATCCGGATAATAGATTTCCTTCTTTGTAACCGACTCTGTGTAAACCCTAGCCCTCTCCGGTGTCTATATAAACCGGAGGGTTTAGTCCTTTGAGACGGAATCACAATCATAATCATCATAGGCTAGCTTCTAGGGTTTAGCCTCTACGGTCTCGTGGTAGATCAACTCTTGTAATACTCATATCATCAATATCAATCAAGCAGGAAGTAGGGTTTTACCTCCATCAAGAGGGCCCGAACCTGGGTAAAACATTGTGTCCCTTGCCTCCTGTTACCATTAGCCTTAGACGCACAGATCGGGACCCCCTACCCGAGATCCGCCGGTTTTGACACCGACAGCCACCCCTTGAGGCCCTTCTCTCCTTTCCCGTATAGCCCATCAAGGCCCATTACTTCCCCCCAGCGAATTCCCGTAACTCTCCGGTACTCCGAAAAATATCCGAATCACTTGGAACCTTTCCGATGTCCGAATATAGCCTTACAATATATTGACCTTTATGTCTCGACTATTTCGAGACTCCTCGTCATGTCCGTGATCTCATCTGGGACTCCGAAAAAACTTCGGTCATCAAATCACATAACTCATAATACAAATCATCATCAAACGTTAAGAGTGCGGACCCTACGGGTTCGAGAACTATGTAGACATGACCGAGACACATCACCGGTCAATAACCACTAGCGGAACCTGGATGCTCATATTGGCTCCTACATATTCTATGAAAATGCTTATCGGTCAAGCCGCATAACAACATACGTTGTTCCCTTTGTCGTCGGTATGTTACTTGCCCGAGATTTGATCGTCGGTATTATTTATACCTAGTTCAATCTCGTTACCGGCAAGTCTCTTTACTCGTTCCATAATACTTCATCCTGCAACTAACTCTTTAGTCACAATGCTTGCAAGGCTTATAGTGATGAGTATTACTGAGAGGGCTGATGTATACTACACAACCTTCTTCTTGTAGACGTTGTTGGGCCTGCAAGTGCACAGGTTTGTAGGACAGTAGCAAATTTCCCTCAAGTGGATGACCTAAGGTTTATCAATCCGTAGGAGGCGTAGGATGAAGATGGTCTCTCTCAAACAACCCTGCAACCAAATAACAAAAAGTCTCTTGTGTCCCCAACACACCCAATACAATGGTAAATTGTATAGGTGCACTAGTTCGGCGAAGAGATGGTGATACAAGTGCAAAATAGATAGTAGAAAAAGGTATTTGTAATCTGAAATAATAAAAACAGCAAGGTAACTAAAGATAAAAGTGAGCGTAAACGGTATTGCAATGATAGGAAACAAGGCCTAGGGTTTATACTTTCACTAGTGCAACTTCTCTCAACAATAATAACATAAATAGATCATATAACAAGCCCTCAACATGCAACAAAGAGTCACTCCAAAGCCACTAATAGCGGAGAACAAACATAGAGATTATGGTAGGGTACGAAACCACCTCAAAGTTATTCTTTCGGATCGATCTATAAAAGAGTTCGTACTAGAATAACACCTTAAGACACAAATCAACCCAAACCCTAATGTCACCTAGATACTCCATTGTCACCTCAAGTATCCGTGGGCATGATTATACGATATGCATCACACAATCTTAGATTCATCGAACCAACATAAAAGTACTTCAAAGAGTGCCCCAAAGTTTCTACCGAAGAGTCAAGAACGTGTGCCAACCCCTATGCATAGGTTCCCAATGTCACGAAACCCGCAAGTTGATCACCAAAACATACATCAAGTGGCACATGATATCCCATTGTCACCACAGATAATCACAGCAAGACATACATCAAGTGTTCTCATAAAAGACTCAATCCGATAAGATAACTTCAAAGGAGAAACTCAATTCATCACAAGAGAGTGGAGGGGAGAAACATCATAAGATCCAACCACAATAGCAAAGCTCGGGATACATCAAGATCGTGCCATAGAGGAACACGAGAGAGAACACGAGAGAGAGAGAGATCAAACACATAGCTACTGGTACATACCCTCAGCCCCGAGGGTGAAATACTCCCTCCTCGTCATGGATAGCGCCGGGATGATGAAGATGGCCACCGGTGATGGGATCCTCCTCCGGCATGGCACTGGAAAGGGCTCCCGAGAGGTTTTTGGTGGCTACAGAGGCTTGTGGCGGCGGAACTCCCGATCTATCTTCTGTTCTGGAAGTTTTAGGGTACGTAGGTATATATGGGTGAAAGAAGTACGTCGGTGGACCGAAGGGGGGGCCAGGAGGCGGGGGGGGGGGGGGGGGGGGGGCGCTCCCACCCTCGTGGGCACCTCCCTTCTTCCCTGACGTGCACTCCAAGTCCATCGGGTGGCTTTCCTTCCAAAAATAACTTCTCCAGTTGATTTCGTTCCGTTTTGACTCCATCTGATATTCCTTTTCCTCGAAACACTGAAATAGGCATAAAACAGCAAATCTGGGCTGGGCCTCCAGTTAATAGGTTAGTCCCAAAAATAATATAAAAGTGGATAATAAAGCCCAATATTGCCCAAAACAGTAGATAATATAGCATGGAGCAATCAAAAATTATAGATACGTTGGAGACGTATCAAGCATCCCCAAGCTTAATTCCTGCTCGTCCTCGAGTAGGTAAATGATAGAAAAGAATTTTTGATGCGGAGTGCTACTTGGGATAATTTCAATGTAATTCTTCTTACTTGTGATATGAATATTCAGATCCGAAAGATTCAAGACAAAAGTTCATATTGACATAAAAATAATAATACTTCAAGCATACTAACTAAGCTATTATGTCTTCTCAAAATAACTTGGCAAAAGAAAGTTATCCCTACAAAATCATATAGTCTGGCTATGCTCCATCTTCCCCACACAAAATATTTAAATCATGCACAACCCCGATGACAAGCCAAGCAATTGTTTCATACTTATGACATTCTCAAAACTTTTTCAATCTTCACACAATACATGAGCGTGAGCCATGGATATAACACTATATGTGGAATAGAATGGTGGTTGTGGAGAAGACAAAAAGAGGGAAGATAGTCTCACATCAACTAGGCGTATCAACGGGCTATGGAGATGCCCATCAATAGATATCAATGTGAGTGAGTAGGGATTGCCATGCAACGGATGCACTAGAGCTATAAGTATATGAAAGCTCAACAAAAGAAACTAAGTGGGTGTGCATCCAACTCGCTTGCTCACGAAGACCTAGGGCATTTGAGGAAGCCCATCATTGGAATATACAAGCCAAGTTCTATAATGAAAAATTCCCACTAGTATATGAAAGTGACAAAATGAGAGACTCTCTATCATGAAAATCTTGGTGCTACTTTGAATCACAAGTGTGGTAAAAGGGTAGTAACATTGTCCCTTCTCTCTCTTTCTCTCATCATTTTTTTATTTGGGCCTTTTCTCTTCTTTTATGGCCTCTTTTTTTTTTATTATTTTTCGTCCGGAGTCTCATCCCGACTTGTGGGGGAATCATGGTCTCCATCATCCTTTCCTCACTTGGGACAATGCTCTAAAAAATGATGATCATCACACTTTTATTTTCCTTACAACTCAACAATTACAACTCGATTCTTAGAACAAGGTATGACTCTATATGAATGCCTCCGGCAGTGTACCGGGATATGCAATGAATCAAGAGTGACATGTATGAAAGAATTATGAACGGTGGCTTTGCCACAAATATGATGTCAACTACATGATCATGCTAGCAATATGATAATGATGGAGCGTGTCATAATAAACAGAACGGTGGAAAGTTGCATGGCAATATATCTCGGAATGGCCATGGAAATGCCATGATAGGTAGGTATGGTGGCTGTTTTGAGGAAGATATATGGTGGGTGTATGATACCGGCAAAAAGTGCGCGGTATTAGAGAGGCTAGCAATGGTGGAAGGATGGGAAAAAGTGCGTATAATCCATGGACTCAACATTAGTCATAAAGAACTCATATACTTATTGCAAAAATCTAGAAGTTATCAAAGCAAAGTGTTACGCGCATGCTCCTAGGGGGATAGATTGGTAGGAAAAGACCATCGCTCGTCCCCGACCGCCACTCATAAGGAAGACAATCAATAAATAAATCATGCTCCGAGTTCATCACATAACGGTTCACTATACGTGCATGCTACGGGAATCACAAACTTCAACACAAGTATTCTTTAAATTCACAACTACTCAACTAGCATGACTCTAATATTATCACCTCCATATCTCAAAACAATTATCAAGCATCAAACTTTTCTTAGTATTCAATACACTCATAAGAATTCTTACAAATCTTTTATGCTTAGCATATTAGGATTTTAAGCAAATTACCATGCTATTTAAGACTCTCAAAATAATATAAGTGAAGCATGAGAGTTCATCTATTTCTTAAAAATAAAACTACCAGCATGCTCTAAAAGATATAAGTGATGCACTAGAGCAAATGACAAACTACTCCGAAAGATATAAGTGAAGATCAATGAGTAGTCGAATAATTATGCAATTATGTGAAGAGTCTCCCATTTAATAACTTCAGATCTTGATACTTTATTCAAACAGCAAGCAAATCTAAAGAAAATGACAATGCAAGGATAGCACAACTCATGTGAAGAAGCAAAAACTTAGGCTCAACCGATACTAACCGATAGTTGTTGAAGAAGAAAGGTGGGATGCCTACTGGGGCATCCCCAAGTTTAGATGCTTGAGACTTCTTGAAATATTATCTTGGGGTGCCTTGGGCATACCCAAGCTTGAACTTTTGTGTCTCCTTAATTCCTCTCATATCATGGTTTCTCTTTTTATCAAAAGCTTCATTCACAACAAACTCAACAAGAACTCGTGAGATAGGTTAGTATAAACCAATGCAAAACCTTATCATTTTCTACTGTAACAAATCACTTAAATTATTATTCAACATTTCATACTAAATGCCTCTGCATATTTAATACTCCCATCCTCAAATAGAATCATTAAACAAACAAACATATGCAAACAATGCAAACATAACAGCAATCTGCCAGAACAGTACAGTCTGTAAAGAATGCAAGAGTATCAATAATTCCCTAACTCCAAAAATTATGAAATAAAATTCCCACTGTAATAAATTTATCAGAGATCAATATTCAAAAATATTCAACATTATACCACTCTCTGACTTTTCTAGGGAATTTTTGCAACAGCGGTAATCTTTCTGTTTTCAAACAGCAACATGTATACTAGCAAAATAAGCATGGCATAGGCTATTCTTGACTTCTTTATTGAAACTAAAGATGCAAAACATTAATATAATTAACATAAAGCAAATACTAACAAGAGAAAATGACACTCCAAGCAAAACACATATCATGTGGTGAATAAAAATATAGCTCCAAGTAAAGTTACCGATGAATGAAGATGAAAGAGGGGATGCCTTCCGGGGCATCCCCAAGCTTAGACTCTTGGTTGTCCTTGAATATTACCTTGGGGTGCCTTGGGCATCCCTAATCTTAGTCTGTTGCCACTCCTTATTCCGTAGTCCATCGAATCTTTACCCAAAACTTGAAAACTTCACAACACAAAACTTAACAGAAAACTCGTAAGCTCCGTTAGTATAAGAAAATAAAACAACCACTTATGTACTGTAATGAACTCGTTCTAAATTCATATTGGTGTAATATCTACTGTATTCCAACTTATCTATGGTTCATACCCTCCGATACTACTCATACATTCATCAAAATAAGCAAACAACACATAGAAAACAGAATCTGTCAAAAATAGAACAGTCTGTAGTAATCTGTACTAAACGTATACTTATGGAACTCCAAAAATACTACCAAATTAGGAAGTCCTAAGAAATTTGTGTACCAATCCAGAGCAAAAAGAATCAGAACAAGAGCACGTTTCTGTGAATTAAAAAAACTATTACTGGGTGCAAAAGTTTCTGATTTTCAGCAGGATCAACACAACTATCACCGTAAGCTATCCTAAAGGTCTTACTTGGCACTTTATTGAAACAAAAGCTATAAAACATGATTAATATAGTAGCATAATCATGTGAACACACAAAAATAGTAAGGATAAATATTGGGTTGTCTCCCAACAAGCGCTTTTCTTTAATGCCTTTCTAGCTAGGCACGATGATGACAATGATGCTCACATAAAAGATAAGAATTGAAACATAACGGGAGCATCATGAAGCATATGATTAGCACATTTAAGTCTAACCCACTTACTATGCATAGGGATTTTGTGAGCAAACAACTTATGGGAACAATAATCAACAAGCATAGGAAGGTAACACAAGCATAGCTTCAAGAATTTAAGCACATAGAGAGGAAACTTGATATTATTGCAATTCCTACAAGCATATGTTCCTCCCTCATAATAATTTTCAGTAGCATCATGAATGAATTCAACAATATAACCAACACCTAAAGCATTCTTTTCATGATCTACAAGCATAGAAAATTTACTACTCTCCACATAAGCAAAATTCTTCTCATCAATAGTAGTGGGGGCAAACTCAACAAAACAACTATCCTGTGATTGAAAATTAAGATCAAGATGACAAGTTTCATGGTTATAATTATTCTTTATAGCATACATGTCATCACAATAATCATTATAGATAGGAGGCATGCTTTCATCATAGTAAATTTGCTCATTAAAGCTTGGGGGACAAAAAAATATCATCTTCATCAAACATAGCTTCCCCAAGCTTGTGGCTTTGCATATCATTAGCATCATGGATATTCAAGGAATTCATACTAACAACATTGCAATCATGCTCATCATTCACATATTTCATGCCAAGCATTCTATGTAATTCTTCTTCTAGCACTTGAGCACAATTTTCCTTTCCATCATTCTCACGAAAGATATTGAAAAGACGTAACGTATGAGACAAACTTAACTCCATTTTTTTTGTAATTTTCTTTTATAAACTAGACTAGTGCTAAAACAAGAAACAAAAAGATTCGATTGCAAGATCTAAATATATACCTTCAAGCACTCACCTCCCCGGCAACGGCGCCAGAAAAGAGCTTAGTTGACGGGGTGTGAGTGAGTGCCCTTTACCTAGCCTCCCCGGCAACGGCGCCAGAAAAGAGCTTGATGTCTACTACACAACCTTCTTCTTGTAGACGTTGTTGGGCCTGCAAGTGCACAGGTTTGTAGGACAGTAGCAAATTTCCCTCAAGTGGATGACCTAAGGTTTATCAATCCGTAGGAGGCGTAGGATGAAGATGGTCTCTCTCAAACAACCCTGCAACCAAATAACAAAAAGTCTCTTGTGTCCCCAACACACCCAATACAATGGTAAATTGTATAGGTGCACTAGTTCGGCGAAGAGATGGTGATACAAGTGCAAAATAGATAGTAGAAAAGGTAACTGTAATCTGAAATAATAAAAACAGCAAGGGGAACTAAAGATAAAAGTGAGCGTAAATGGTATTGCAATGATAGGAAACAAGGCCTAGGGTTCATACTTTCACTAGTGCAAGTTCTCTCAACAATAATAACATAGATAGATCATATAACAAGCCCTCAACATGCAACAAAGAGTCACTCCAAAGCCACTAATAGCGGAGAACAAACGTAGAGATTATGGTACGGTACGAAACCACCTCAAAGTTATTCTTTCGGATCGATCTATAAAAGAGTTCGTACTAGAATAACACCTTAAGACACAAATCAACCAAAACCCTACTGTCACCTAGATACTCCATTGTCACCTCAAGTATCCGTGGGCATGATTATACGATATGCATCACACAACCTCATATTCATCCAACCAACATAAAAGTACTTCAAAGAGTGCCCCAAAGTTTCTACCGGAGAGTCAAGAACGTGTGCCAACCCCTATGCATAGGTTCCCAATGTCACGAAACCCGCAAGTTGATCACCAAAACATACATCAAGTGGAACATGATATCCCATTGTCACCACAGATAATCACGACAAGACATACATCAAGTGTTCTCATAAAAGACTCAATCCGATAAAATAACTTCGAAGGAGAAACTCAATTCATCACAAGAGAGTGGAGGGGGAGAAACACCATAAGATCCAACTACAATAGCAAAGCTCGGGATACATCAAGATCGTGCCATAGAGGAACACGAGGGAGAACACGAGAGAGAGAGATCAAACACATAGCTAGTGGTACATACCCTCAGCCCCGAGGGTGAACTACTCCCTCCTCGTCATGGATAGCGCCGGGATGATGAAGATGGCCACCGGTGATGGGATCCCCCTCCGGGAGGGCGTCGAAAAGGGCTCCCGAGAGGTTTTTGGTGGCTACAGAGGCTTGTGGCGGCGGAACTCCCGATCTATCTTCTGTTCTGGAAGTTTTAGGGTACGTAGGTATATATGGATGAAAGAAGTACGTCGGTGGACCTAAGGGGGGGCCAGGAGGCAGGGGGGCGCCCCCCAGGGGGGTGGGTGCACCCCTACCCTCGTGGGCATCTCCCTTCTTCCCTGACGTGCACTCCAAGTCCATCGGGTGGCTTTCCTTCCAAAAATAACTTCTCCAGTTGATTTCGTTCCGTTTTGACTCCGTCTGATATTCCTTTTCCTCGAAACAATGAAATAGGCATAAAACAGCAAATCTGGGCTGGGCCTTCGGTTAATAGGTTAGTCCCAAAAATAATATAAAATTGGATAATAAAGCCCAATATTGCCCAAAATAGTAGATAATATAGCATGGACCAATCAAAAATTATAGATACGTTGGAGACGTATTAAGGGCCCAGAGATTCCTCTCTGAAACACAGAGTGACAAATCCTAATCTCGATCTATACCAACCCAACAAACACCTTCGGAGACACCTGTAGAGCATATTTATAATCACCCATTTATGTTGTGACGTTTGATAGCACACAAAGTGTTCCTCCGGTATTCGGGAGTTGCATTATCTCATAGTCTGAGGAACATGTATAAGTCATGAAGAAAGCAGTAGTAATGAAACTGTAACAATCATAATGCTAAGCTAACGGATGGGTCATGTGCATCACATCATTCTCCTAATGATGTGATCTCGTTCATCAAATGACAACACATGTCTATGGTTAGGAAACATAACCATCTTTGATTAACGAGCTAGTCAAGTAGAGACATACTAGGGAGATTATGTTTTGTCTATGTATTCAAACATGTACTAAGTTTCCGGTTAATACAATTCTAGCATGAATAATAAACATTTATCATGAAATAAGGGAATAAATAATAACTTTATTATTGCCTCTAGGGCATATCTCCTTCAGTCTCCCACTTGCACTAGAGTCAATAATCTAGTTCATATCGCCATGTGATTTAACATCAATAGTTCACATCTGTATGTGATTAACACCTATAGTTCACATCGCCATGTGACCAACAACCAAAGGGTTTACTAGAGTCAATAATCTAGTTCACATTGCTATGTGATTAACACCCAAAGATTACTAAGGTGTGATCATGTTTTGCATATGAGAGAAGTTTAGTTAACGGGTCTGTCACATTCAGAGTCGTATGTATTTTGCAAATATTGTATGTCTACAATGCTCTATATGCCTACTCCCACTTTCAATATGTATCCAGATTGAGACTTAGAGTCATCTGGATCGGTGTAAAAGCTTGCATCGACGTAACTCTTTACGACGGAATCTTTATCACCCCATCACCGAGAAACATTTCCTTAGTCCTCACTAAGGATAATTTTGACCGCTGTCCAGTGATCTACTCTTAGATCACTATTGTACCCCCTTGCCAAACTCATGGCAAGGTACACAATACGTCTGGTACACAACACAACATACTTTATAGAACCTATGACTGTGGCATAGGGAATGACTTTCATTCTCTTTCTATCTTCTGCCATGGTCGTGCTTTGAATCTTACTCAACTTTACACCTTGTAATACAGACAAGAACTCCTTCTTTGACTGATCCATTTTGAACTTTTTCAAAAACTTGTCAAGGTATTTACTCATTGAAAAAATCTTATCAAGCATCTTGATCTATCTCTATAGATCTTGATGCCCAATATGTAAGCAACTTCACCGAGGTCTTTCATTGAAAAACTCTTATTCAAGTATCCCTTTATGCTATCTAGAAATTCTATATCATTTCCAATCAACAATATGTCATCCACATATAATATTAGAAATGCTATAGAGCTCCCACTAACTTTCTTCTAAGTACAGGCTTCACTGCAAGTTTGTATAAAACCATATGCTTTGATCACACTATCAAAGCATTTATTCCAACTCCAAGAGGCTTGCACCAGTCCATAAATGGATCGCTGTAGCTTGCAAACGTTGTTAGTACCCTTTGGATCAACAAAACCTTCTGGTTGCATCATATACAACTCTTATTCAAGAAATCCATTCAGGAATGCAGTTTTGACATCCATCTGCCTGATTTCATAAAATATGGCAACTGCTAACATGATTCGGACGGATTTAAGCATCGCTACAGTTGACAAAATCTCATTGTACTCAATACCTTGAACTTGTCGAAAACCTTTTGTGACAAGTCGAGCTTTGTAGATAGTAACACTACTATTAGTGTCTGTCTTCCTCTTGAAGGTCCATTTATTTTCTATGGCTTGCTGATCATCGAGCAAGTCCACCAAAGTCCACACTTTGTTTTCATACATGGATCCCATCTCAGATTTCATGGCCTCAAGCCATTTCGTGGAATCTGGGCTCATCATTACTTCCTCATAGTTCATAGGTTCATCATGGTCTAGTAACATGACTTCCAGAATAGGATTACCGTACCACTCTGGTGCGGATTGTACTCTGGAAGACCTATGAGGTTCGGTAATAACTTGATCTGAAGTTTCATGATCATCATGATTAGCTTCCTCACTAATTGGTGTAGGAATCATTGGAACTGATTTCTGTGATGAACTACTTTCCAATTCGGGAGAAGGTACAATTACCTTATCAAGTTCTACTTTCCTCCCACTCACTTCTTTCGAGAGAAAATCCTTCTCTAGAAAGGATCCATTCTTAGCAATGATCTTGCCTTCGGATCTGTGATAGAAGGTGTACCCAACAGTTTCCTTTGGGTATCCTATGAAGACGCATTTCTCCGATTTGTGTTCGAGCTTATCAGGTTAAAGATTTTTTCACATAAGCATCACAACCCCAAACTTTAAGAAACGACAACTTTGGTTCCTTGCCAAACCACAGTTCATAAGGCGTCATTTCAACGGATTCCGATGTCTCTAATGCATAATCCCAAAAAGATAGTGGTAAATCAGTAAGAGACATCATAGATCGCACCATATCAAATAAAGTGCAGTTACGACGTTCAGACACACCATTATGCTGTGGTGTTCCTGGTGGCGTGAGTTTTGAAACTATTCCACATCGTTTTAAATGAAGGCCAAACTCGTAACTCAAATATTCTGCTCCACTATCAGATCGTAGAAACTTATTTTCTTGTTACGATGATTCTCCACTTCACTCTGAAATTCTTTGAACTTTTCAAATGTTTCAGACTTGTGTTTCATTAAGTAGATATACCCATATCTTCTTAAATCATCTGTGAAGATCAAAAATAATGATACCTGCCACGAGCCTCAACACTCATCGGACCGCATACATCGGTATGTATTATTTCCAATAAGTCATCAGCTCGTTCCATTGTTTCGGAGAACAGAATTTTAGTCATCTTGCCCATAAGGCACGGTTCGCAGGCATCAAATGATTCATAATCAAGTGATTCCAAGTCCATCTTTATGGAGTTTCTTTATGCGCTTTAGACCGATATGATCCAAACGGCAGTGCCACGAACAAGTTGCACTATCATTATCAACTTTGCATCTTTTGGCATCAATATTATGTGTATAATTACGATTGAGATTCAATAAACCATCAACATTTGGTGTATGACCATAGAAGGTTTTATTCATGTAAACAGAATAACAATTATCCTCTGTCTTAAATGGATAACCGTATTGCAATAAACATGATCTAATCATATTCATGCTCAAAGCAAACACCAAATAACATTTATTTAGGATCAACACTAATCCCGAAAGTATAGGGGGTGTGCGATGATGATCATATCACTGTTGGAACTACTTCCAACACACATCGTCACTTCACCCTCAACTAGTCTCTGTTTATTCTGTAACTCCTGTTTCGAGTTACTAATATTAGCAACCGAACAAGTATCAAATACCCAGCGGCTACTATGAACACTAGTAAGGTACACATCAATAACCTGTATATCAAATATACCTATGTTCACTTTGCCATCCTTCTTATTCACCAAATATTTGTGGTAACTCTACTTCTAGTGACTATTTCCTTTGCAGTAGAAGAACTTAGTTTCAGGCTTAGGTCTAGACTTGGACTTCTTCCCGGGAGTAGCAACTTGCTTGCTATTCTTCTTGAAGTTTCCCTTCTTCCTTTTGCCCTTTTCTTGGTCTTGTCAATTTCTACCTTCGTCAATTTCAGCATCACGAAGAGCTCGGGAATCATTTTCGTCATCCCTTGCATACTATAGTTCATCACAAAGTTCCAATAACTTGGTGATGGTGACTAGAGAACTCTTTCAATCACTAACTTATCTGGAAGATTAACTCCCACTTTATTCAAGTGATTGTAGTACCCAGTCATTCTGAGCACATGCTCACTAGTTGAGCAATTCTCCTCCATCTTTTAGGCAAAGTACTTGTCAGAGGTCTCATACCTCTTGACACGGGCATGAGTCTGAAATACCAATTTCAGCTCTTGGAACATCTCATATGCTCCGTGATGTTTCAAAAACGTTTTTGAAGTCCCGGTTCTAAGCCATAAAGCATGGTGCACTAAACTAGCAAGTAGTCATCATATTGAGCTAGCCAAGCGTTCATAACGTGTGCATCTGCTCCTGCAATAGGTCCGTCACCTAGCGGTGCATCAAGGACATAATTTTTCTGTGCAGCAATGAGGATACACCTCAGATCACGGACCTAGTCCACATTATTGCTACTATCATCCTTCAACTTAGTTTTCTCTAGGAACATATAAAAAAATATAGGGTAGCTATAACGCGAGCTATTGATCTACAACATAATTTGCAAAATACTATCAGGACTAAGTTCATGATAAATTAAAGTTCAATTAATCATATTACTTAAGAACTCCCAGTTAGATAGACATCCCTCTAGTCATCTAAATGATCACGTGATCCAAATCAACTAAACCATGTCCGATCATCATGTGAGATGGAGTAGTTTTTAATGGTGAACATCACTATGTTGATCATATCTACTATATGATTCACGCTCGACCTTTTGGTCTCTAGTGTTCCGAGGCCATATCTGCAGCTAGGCTCGTCAAGTTTAACCTGAGTATTTTGCGTGTGCAAAACTAGCATGCACCCATTGTATGTGAATGTAGAGCTTATCACACCCGATCATCACGTGGTGTCTCGGCACAAAGAACTGTAGCAACAGTGCACACTCAGGGATAACACTTGTACCTTGAAATTTAGTAAGGGATCATTCAGGGGGTCCTGGATTATGGGGTCCTCGGACAGCCGGACTATATGCTTTGGCTGGACTGTTGGACTATGAAGATATAAGATTGAAGACTTCGTCCCGTGTCCGGGTGGGACTCGCCTTTGCATGGAAGGCAAGCTTGGCAACTCGGATATGTAGATCCCCTTCTTTGTAACTGACTCTGTGTAACCCTAGCCCCCTCCGGTGTCTATATAAACCGGAGGGTTTAGTCCGTAGGACAAGGACAATCATAATCATAGGCTAGCTCCTAGGGTTTAGCCTCTACGATCTCGTGGTAGATCAACTCTTGTAATACTCATATCATCAAGATCAATCAAGCAGGAAGTAGGGTATTACCTCCATAGAGAGGGCCCGAACCTGGGTAAACATCGTGTCCCCTGCCTCCTGTTACCATTAGCTTAGACGCACAGTTCAGGACCCCCCACCCGAGATCCGCCGGTTTTGACACCGACATTGGTGCTTTCATTGAGAGTTCCACTGTGTCGTCACCATAAGGCTTGATGGCTCCTTCAATCATCTACAACGACGTGGTGCAGGATGAGGTTTTCCCCCCAAACTGATCTTCGTATTCAACGGCTTTGCACTGCGGGCCAACTCGCTTGGCCATCTGGAGCAGATCGATAGCTACGCCCCTGGCCGTCAGGTCCGTTTTGGAAGCCTAAACTACACTACCGACATCCGCGGAGACTTGATCTTCGACGGATTCGAGCCCATGACAGGTGCACCCTACAACCACGTTGAGTATGACCTAGATCTGCCATCGGACGGTGTTCAGGAGATCGCACTAGCGGCTGCCCTGGCTTTAGATCCAGCGCAGGTCGTGCCATCCGTGGACGGGGGAATGGACCCCGCCATGGAAGCCGCACGCTCAACGGTGATAGAGCCGAACACAGATTTCACTTCCAATGAGGTCTGTGTCATCGGACCCTCGGACTCGTCTCCGGCCATAGGCTCCGAACTGCGCGTATCCGCGCCCATCAGACCTAACTGGGCACCGATCCTGGAGTTCAGCTCCGCAGACATCTTTCAGCACTCACCCTTGGGCGACGTGCTAAACTCACTAAAATCTCTCTCCTTGTCGGGAGACTCTTGGCCGAACTATGTCCGGCTTGAGTGGGAAGCAGGCGACGAAGGAATTCGTTACCCACCCACCACCCACTTAATAGCCACTATCAATGACTTAACCGACATGCTTGATTTTGACTCCAAAGACATCAACGGTATGGACGACGATGCCGGAGAAGAACAGGAACCACCGCCCACAGGGCGCTGGACAGCCACCTCATCATATGACATATATATGGTGGACACACCCAAAGAAAACAATGGCGAGGATCAAAAGGACGCAACAGAGGATAATCCTCAGGAGAAACAGCCACAACACCAATGTCAGCGGCGCCGCTCTAAACCACGCCAGGGTAGAAACAGCGATACCGGCACAAGAGACAATAGCACTCCGGATGATGCCAAAGACGAAAACAATCCCGCCCAGCCAAGCTTCGAACAGGTCGGACGGGAGGACGGGCAAGCTAGCCCCGACGAACAGGCAATGAATGAAGACTCGGAGGATGACAATTACATGCCCCTCTCCAAAGACAAGGTGAGCCTCGGCGACGAAGAATTTACCGTGCCTGAGGATCCCGTCGAGCAGGAGTGCTTCAAGCGCCGGCTTATAGCCACCGCAAAGAGCTTGAAGAAAAAATAGCAGCAGCTTCAAGCTGATCAAGATCTGCTCACTGACAGATGGACTAAGGTCTTAGTGGCCGAGGAATACGGACTCGAGTGCCCAACCAAAAGTTACCCGAGGCGTAGGTTGTTACCTCAATTCAAGGACGAGGCACTAGAGCCTATACTACTAGCGCAGGATGCGGCTGACCGACCACCTCGTGGCCGAGACAAAGCGGCGTATCAGTCCGAACACCAGCCCGCACCCTGGCACCAAACAAATAGAAACACAAAGGCCAGGGGCTACATGCATGACCTGTGAGATGAATTGGAAAACAAAGCAGGACATTCAAGATCGATCTACGGATCGCGGGGGCGCGCCCCAACACGTGACGATGACCGCCACGCCGGATATATTAAATACAAATCCGTCCGAGCCGAATACAGCAGACCAACTTCATCCGAACTGCGTAGGGTTTAAACCCGTAAACATCGAACCTTATGATAGGACAACAGATCCCGCAGTATGGATTGAAGATTTCCTTCTCCACATTCACATGGCCCACAGTGATGATCTCCATGCCATCAAGTATCTCCCACTAAAACTTAAGAGATCGGCTCGGCACTGGCTGAATAGTCTGCCGGAAAACTCCATCGGCAGTTGGGAGAACCTGGAAGACGCATTCCCTGACAACTTTCAGGGCACTTATGTGCGACCATCGGATGCTGATGACTTAAGTCATATAACCCAACAGCCCGGAGAGTTAGCCAGGAAATTCTGGACTCGGTTCTTAACTAAAAAGAACCAAATCGTCGACTGTCCAGATGCCGAAGCCCTAGCGGCCTTTAAGCATAACATCCGGGACAAGTGGCTCGCCCGACACCTCGGCCAAGAGAAGCTGAAGTCCATGGCAGCCCTCACAACACTCATGACCCACTTCTGTGCGGGCGAGGACAGCTGGCTAGCTCATAGCAACAGCTCCTCAAGCAAGCCTGGAACTTCTGCATCCAGAGATAACAACAGCAAGCCCCGAAGCAGCAAACACAAGCGTCAAAATAATGGCGGCAACACCGAAGACACGACCGTCAATGTCGGATTCAGCGGCTCTAAGGCCGGTCAAAGGAAGAAACAATTCAAAAGAAATAGTCCGGGCACGTCCAGTCTAGACCGTATACTCGATCGTCCATGTCAAATTCATGACACCCCAGGAACAACAGCCAATCATACCAACAGAGAATGCTGGGTCTTCAAACAAGCCAGAAAGTTAGGCGCCGAAAGCAAGGAGAAGGGGTCGCAGAGCGATGACGACGAGGAGGAGCCCCGACCATCAAACACAGGAGGGCGAAAGAAGTTTCCCCTGCAAATTAAAATGGTGAATATGATAAACGCCACCCATATTCCCAAACGGGAGCGGAGGCGCACACTTAGGGACGTCTACGCAATGGAGCTAGTCGCCCCAAAATATAACCCATGGTCGTCCGGCCTGATCACCTTTGACCACAAGGATCGTCCGACCAATATCCATCAGGGCGGCTCCGCCGCACTAGTCCTTGACCCAATAATTGATGGATTCCACCTCACACGAGTCCTTATGGACGGAGGCAGTAGTCTAAACCTGCTTTATCAGGATACAGTGTGCAAGATGGGTATCGATCCTTCAAAGATCAAACCCACTAAAACCACCTTCAAAGGTGTTATACCAGGCGTGGATGCCCACTGTACAGGCTCCATCACCCTGGAAGTAGTCTTCGAACCCCGGGATAATTACCACAACGAAGAGTTAATCTTTGATATCATCTCTTTTCGCAGCAGCTATCACGCACTGCTCGGACGAACCGCATTTTCTCGATTCAACGCGGTGCCACACTACGCTTATCTTAAGCTCAAGATGCCCAGTCCACACGGCATCATAACAGTTAATGGCAAAGCCAAACGCTCCCTCCGTACCGAAGAGCACACCGCCACCCTAGCAGTAGAAGCGCAGAGTGGCATTTTTCAACCGAACCTTCATTCGACAGCCAGGCTCCCGGACACCGTCAAAAGAGTCCGAACTACTTCGCGGCAGGATAGCCCAACTCGTCAAGAGCTCAATTAACCACTTCGGCGATAGGCGGAGGCAAAGCTATGTTAGGCCCCACAATGCGGCTTAACCGCTCCGGGACACACAAACGTTTTTTGCATTTTCTTTGCAGGTCCACTTTTGTCTAGGCCATCACTGGCAACATGGAGACCGGACCCATGAAGGGACGAACATACCAAGGAGGGAAACAACTCAAACGCGTAAGGGAATCCTTAGATATTCCCCTTGATGATCATCCGATTATTCAACGGATCCGCACACAGCCCCCTAGTCTCAGCAGGTTTCAAAGTCATATTTCTTTTTATCGCATTACCTGTATTCGTACGCCTCGATGTATTACTCAATTACATACTGCGGCTTTATATGACGCTTACTTGCTGTTCTTTCTTATTGATATTTTTTGTCAAGCGGCAGCCGTACACTACGGTATGCCTTAATATGCTAGGAGCCTCGTTGTACCCATAATACGACGACAAAGTCCAAACGCCCTCATGGTTGTTCGACACCTCGAACTTATAGCACTATATGCATCGGCTCTGAATCATGTCTTGGGTCAATAGTTGGGTTGCCCGGCTCTTGTGCTTGCTACCCTACGTTCCACTATATCGGCTAGGGTAGTAAAGGGAGAACTACTGCGAGTGTGTCCCGGTTCTTCCGGATGAGCACTTCAGTAGAGAAAGCCGAAAACTGACTGTCATGATGCGGCGAGAGCTGGTCAGCTGTTCGAGAGGTTACAAAATCTATAAGGATTTCTTCCGCATTATGCGATAACTAATGCAGCATGCGACGGATCGGCTTTTTTCTTCTTCCGATCAGGTGCTTATAGAGCCCCTAATGCGGTCTTCCGAACACCAGGGGCTGCGCCTACATTTCTTTTGTCAAACTCCTATGGCTAAGTGAGGGTGATAAAGCCTTATAGTCCGATTGCCTGGTTCGTTGCGCTAAACACCTCCTTCAAGGACCCAAAATTGGGGTAAAGAGTGTTCAGGTTTATCCCGAACACCCCCGTACTTCCTACGTGGGGGTAGAAGCCGACGACTGGCCAACTCTCAGGATTAATATATAAAACGGCTGCACAGGAGGTAAAATTTTCCAAATAACAGGCGTTATATTATATAAACGACCTTGTCCAACATTACAAAGGATAACATGAATTTTTTCATGGGAATATAATATCCTTGGCACATTGCTCCGCTACAAGGCGGGATCCTTTCAGGACATTGTCATAATATAACTCGGGCTTGCGGTGCTCCTTCCCCCCAGGTGGCCCTTCGGTCATCAGCTTTTCGGCATCCATCTTTGCCCAGTGCACCTTGGCGCGGGCGAAGGCCATTCGCGCACCTTCCATACAGACCGACCGCTTGATGACTTCAAGTCGAGGGCAGGCACTTACAATCCGCTTCACGAGCCCGAAGTAGCTGCTGGGAATCGCCTCGGTGGGCCATAGCTAGATAATTAAATCCTTCATGGCTAGTTTGGCCGCCCTATGCAGCTCGATCAGCTGTTTCAGTTGATCGGCAAAGGGCACTGGATGCTCTGGCGCCAGATATTGCGACCAGAACAGCTTCTCCATAGAGCTCCTTTCTTCGGCTCGGTATAATTGTGCGGCATCAGATATGCTGCACGACAGTTCCGCAAACACCCCGGGAGAAATCCGAATTTGGATTAGTAACATGATTTTCTTATTTCAAATATTTGCTTTGCATAGAAAAAGCCTTACCCACCGCGATCTTTCTGGCCTCCTGGATTTCCTGAAGGGCGCCTTGGGCTTCACCCTGGGCATCATGTGCAGCTTGACGAGCCTTGGTGAGTTCAAATTCTTTCTCCGTTAAACTCTGCTCCAAGGTCTCGCACTTCTTCAGGGCCTCTTGGAGCTCTTCCTGAACTTCAATAACCCTGGCCTCGTGCTTTTCACGAAGGGCCTGCTCTTTGGCCGCCTTCTTCTCGGCCTCGTCCACTGCCTTCCTCAGAGCCTCGACTTCGGCCGTCGCTCCTAGAGCACATCATGAATTTTTTCATCATACTCAATTATTCATTCGTACTAAATGCAAACAAGGTTTTTTGCATACACTGGTTATCCTTCAACTGCTTCTTCACTTGGCCGAGTTCTTCCTTGGCCTGCTCCTGACTCTGCTTCAGTCTAGATACTTCTGCAGTATGAGAGGTGGCAGTCACTATAGACGCCTGCTTAGAAAAACAAAAGAGGGAGAGGTACTACAAGGTAAGTCTCCTACGAACATACATTTGATCCTCTGTCCGGCTTTTTCTTCCGAACACCGAACAGTGTATCAGGGGCTACTATCTATACTATGACACTCTTTGAAACCTCACAACATACCACAAAGCCCGTTATAAGGCTGAGAAGGCTTCAGTCAGCCCGCTTTCGACAGACTGAATCTTCTCAAGCACCGCACCGATAAGGGCACGGTGTTCTTCAATGATGGAAGCGTTCTTTAGCGCTGCTGATAAGGTATCCGGCACCTCTGGTTGGGCAGAGGTTGCCGGTGGAACAGGTGCACCCCCTTCTGTCGAGGGAGGTTGCCCGCCTGATTCCGGAGCTGTGTTGGTCTCCGGAACTGTGTCCGGCTGGGGGCCGAATTCAAGATAGCCCCCGCCGTCGGTGTCCATGGGGGCCTTTTCCCTCCTGTGTCCGGCCGCCGAGGTTTTCCCCTCTAGCACTGCCTTGACAGCCTCCCCAGCCCCTCCTTGGCCTGGGTCCCTTTGGGATGATGCCTCGGTGTCGTCCACGTGTTTTGGGGAGGGGGCCGTCGGGGGAGTCCCGCTATCCATAGCGTCCGAACCCAGTGAATCCTCCGATGAGGATTGCTCGGCGTGGGACTGTTGGAAATATGCCCTAGAGGCAATAATAAAAGCATTATTATTATATTTCCTTGTTCATGATAATTGTCTTTATTCATGCTATAATTGTGTTGTCCGGAAATCGTAATACATGTGTGAATAACAGACACCGACATGTCCCTAGTGAGCCTCTAGTTGACTAGCTCGTTGATCAACAGATAGTCATGGTTTCCTGACTATGGACACTGGATGTCATTGATAACGAGATCACATCATTAGGAGAATGATGTGATGGACAAGACCCAATCCTAAACATAGCACAAGATCGTATAGTTCGTTTGCTAGAGTTTTCCAATGTCAAAGTATCTTTTCCTTAGACCATGAGATCGTGTAACTCTCGGATACCGTAGGAGTGCTTTGGGTATGCCAAACGTCACAACGTAACTGGGTGACTATAAAGGTAGACTACGGGTATCTCCGAAAGTGTCTGTTGGGTGACATGGATCAAGACTGGGATTTGTCACTCCGTATGACGGAGAGGTATCACTGGGCCCACTCGGTAATGCATCATCATAATGAGCTCAGAGTGACCAAGTGTCTGGTCACAGGATCATGCATTACGGTACGAGTAAAGTGACTTGCCGGTAACGAGATTGAACAAGGTATTGGGATACCGACGATCGAATCTCGGGCAAGTAACATATCGATAGACAAAGGGAATAGCGTACGGGATTGATTGAATCCTCGACATCGTGGTTCATCCGATGAGATCATCGTGGAGCATGTGGGAGCCAACATGGGTATCCAGATCCCGCTGTTGGTTATTGACCGGAGAGTCGTCTCGGTCATGTCTGCTTGTCTCCCGAACCCGTAGGGTCTACACACTTAAGGTTCGGTGATGCTAGGGTTATGAAGATATGTATATGCAGAAACCCGAATGTTGTTCGGAGTCCCGGATGAGATCCCGGATGTCACGAGGAGTTCCGGAATGGTCCGGAGGTAAAGAATTATATATAGGAAGTGCTCTTTCGGGCATCGGGACAAGTTTCAGGGTTATCGGTATTGTACCGGGACCACCGGAAGGGTCCCGGGGGTCCACCGGGTGGGGCCACCTGTCCCGGGGGGCCACATGGGCTGTAGGGAGTGCGCCTTGGCCTAGATGGGCCAAGGGCACCAGCCCCTATAGGCCCATGCGCCTAGGGTTTCCACCATGGAAGAGTCCATGTGGTGGAAGGCACCCCTAGGTGCCTTGGGGGGGAGGGAAACCTCCCCTTGGCCGCCGCCCCCCTAGTAGATCTCATCTACTAGGGCCGGAGCCCCCCCCTTGGCACCCCTATATATAGTGGGGGGGGAGAGGAGGGATTTTACACCAGCCCCTGGCGCCTCCACCTTTCCCCGTTACGTCTCTCCCTCGTAGTCTCGGCGAAGCCCTGTTGCTGTGACGCCCTGCATCCACCACCACGCCGTCGTGCTGCTGGATCTTCATCAACCTCTCCTTCCCCCTTGCCGGATCAAGAAGGAGGAGACGTCTCCCGTCCCGTACGTGTGTTGAACGCGGAGGTGCCGTCCGTTCGGCGCTGGTCATCGGTGATTTGGATCACGTCGAGTACGACTACATCATCACCGTTCTTTTGAACGCTTCCGTGCGCGATCTACAAAGGTATGTAGATGCATCTAATCACTCGTTGCTAGATGAACTCCTAGATGATCTTGGTGAAACAAGTAGGAGATTTTTTTGTTTTCTGCAACATTCCCCAACAGTGGCATCATGAGCTAGGTCTATGCGTAGTTCTTCTTGCGCGAGTAGAACACAATTTGTTGTGGGCGTAGATTTGTCAACTTTCTTGCCGTTACTAGTCCTTTCTTGCTTCAGCGGTATTGTGGGATGAAGCGGCCCGGACCAACCTTACACGTACGCTTACGTGAGACCGGTTCCACCGACTAACATGCACTAGTTGCATAAGGTGGCTGGCGGGTGTCTGTCTCTCCTACTTTAGTTGGAGCGGAATCGATGAACAGGGTCCTTATGAAGGGTAAATAGAAGTTGACAAATCACGTTGTGGCTTTAACGTAGGTAAGAAAACGTTCTTGCTAGAACCCTAATTCAGCCACGTAAAACTTGCAACAACAATTAGAGGACGTCTAACTTGTTTTTGCAGCAAGTGGTTTGTGATATGATATGGCCAAAGTTGTGATGAATGATGAATGATCTATATGTGATGTATGAGATGTTCATGCTATTGTAATAGGAATCACGACTTGCATGTCGATGAGTATGACAACCGGCAGGAGCCATAGGAGTTGTCTTTATTCTTTTATATGACCTGCGTGTCATCAAGAAACGCCATGTAAATTACTTTATTTTATTGCTAAACGCGTTAGCCATAGTAGTAGAAGTAATGGTTGGCGAGCAACTTCATGGAGACACGATGATGGAGATCATGATGATGGAGATCATGGTGTCAAGCCGGTGACAAGATGATCATGGAGCCCCAAGATGGAGATCAAAGGAGCTATGTGATATTGGCCATATCATGTCACGTTTATTATTTGATTGCATGTGATGTTTATCATGTTTTGCATCTTGTTTACTTAGAACGACGGTAGTAAATAAGGTGATCCCTCATACTAATTTCAAGAAGTGTTCCCCCTAACTGTGCACCGTTGCGACAGTTCACTGTTTCAAAACACCACGTGATGATCGGGTGTTTTATTCAGACGTTCACATACAACGGGTGTAAGACAGATTTACACATGCAAACACTTAGGTTGACTTGACGAGCCTAGCATGTACAGACATGGCCTCAGAACACGGAAGACCGAAAGGTCGAGCATGAGTCGTATAGAAGATACGATCAACATGAAGATGTTCACCGATGTTGACTAGTCCGTCTCACGTGATGATCGGACACGGTCTAGTTTAACTTGGATCATGTAATACTTAGATGACTAGAGGGATGTCTAATCTAAGTGGGAGTTCATTAATAATTTAATTAGTTGAACTTAATTATCATGAACTTAGTCTAAATATTTTACAATATGTCTTGTAGATTAAATGGCCAACGTAGTCCTCAACTTCAACGCGTTCCTAGAGAAAACCAAGCTGAAAGACGATGGCAGCAACTATACGGACTGGGTCCGGAACCTGAGGATCATCCTCATAACTGCCAAGAAAGATTATGTCCTACAAGCACCGCTTGGTGACGCACCCGTTCTCCCTGCAGAACAAGATGTTATGAACGCTTGGCAGGCACGTTTCGATGACTACTCCCTCGTTCAGTGCGGCATGCTTTACAGCCTAGAGCCGGGGCTCCAAAAGCGTTTTGAGAGACATGGAGCATATGAGATGTTCGAAGAGCTGAAAATGGTTTTCCAAGCTCATGCCCGGGTCGAGAGATATGAAGTCTCCGACAAATTCTTCAGCTGTAAGATGGAGGAAAACAGTTCTGTCAGTGAGCACATACTCACTATGTCTGGGTTGCATAACCGCTTGACTCAGCTGGGAGTTAATCTCCTGGATGATGCGGTCATTGACAGAATCCTCCAGTCGCTTCCACCAAGCTACAAGAGCTTTGTGATGAACTTCAATATGCAGGGGATGGAAAAGACCATTCCTGAAGTATTTGCTATGCTGAAATCAGCAGAGGTAGAAGTCAAGAAGGAACATCAAGTGTTGATGGTCAATAAAACCACTAAGTTAAAGAAGGGCAAGGGTAAAAAGAACTTCAAGAAGGACGGCAAGGTAGTTGCCGCGCCCAGCAAGCAAGCTGCCGGGAAGAAGCCAAAGAATGGACCCAAGCCCGAGACTGAGTGCTTTTATTGCAAGGAAAGTGGTCACTGGAAGCGGAACTGCCCCAAATACTTAGCGGACAAGAAGGCCGGCAAAACCAAAGGTATATTTGATATACATGTAATTGATGTGTACCTTACCAGTACTCGTAGTAACTCCTGGGTATTTGATACCGGTGCCGTTGCTCATATTTGTAACACACAGCAGGAGCTGCGGAATAAACGGAGACTGGCAAAGGACGAGGTGACGATGCGCGTCGGGAATGGTTCCAAGGTCGATGTGATCGCCGTCGGCACGCTACCTCTGCATCTCCCTTCGGGATTAGTTTTAAACCTTAATAATTGTTATTTAGTGCCAGCTTTGAGCATGAACATTGTATCAGGATCTCGTTTAATTCGAGATGGCTACTCTTTTAAATCTGGGAATAATGGTTGTTCCATTTTTATGAGAGATATGTTTTATGGTCATGCTCCTATGGTGAATGGTTTATTCTTTATGAATCTCGAACGTGATGCTACACATGTTCATAATGTGAGTGCCAAAAGAAGTAAGGTTGATAATGATAGTCCCACATACCTGTGGCACTGCCGCCTTGGTCACATAGGTGTCAAACGCATGAAGAAGCTCCATGCTGATGGACTTTTAGAGTCTCTTGATTATGAATCATTTGACACATGCGAACCATTCCTTATGGGTAAAATGACCAAGACTCCGTTCTCAGGAACAATGGAGCGAGCAACCGACTTATTGGAAATCATACATACTGATGTGTGCGGTCCAATGAGTGTTGAGGCTCGCGGTGGCTATCGTTATGTTCTCACCCTCACTGATGGTTTAAGTAGGTATGGGTATATCTACTTAATGAAACACAAGTCTGAAACCTTTGAAAAGTTCAAGGAATTTTAGAGTGAGGTTGAAAATCAACGTGACAGGAAAATCAAGTTTCTACGATCAGATCGTGGAGGAGAATACTTGAGTCACGAGTTTGGGGCACACTTAAGAAAATGTGGAATAGTTTCACAACTCACGCCGCCTGGAACACCTCAGCGTAATGGTGTGTCCGAACGTCGTAATCGCACTCTGTTAGATATGGTGCGATCTATGATGTCTCTTACTGATTTATCGCTTTCTTTTTGGGGCTATGCTTTAGAGACTGCCGCATTCACTTTAAATAGGGCTCCGTCGAAATCCGTTGAGACGACACCATATGAATTGTGGTTTGGGAAGAAACCTAAGCTGTCGTTTCTAAAAGTTTGGGGATGCGATGCTTATGTCAAGAAACTTCAACCTGAAAAGCTCGAACCCAAGTCGGAAAAATGCGTCTTCATAGGATACCCAAAAGAAACTATTGGGTACACCTTCTACCTCAGATCCGAAGGCAAGATCTTTGTTGCCAAGAATGGGTCCTTTCTGGAGAAAGAGTTTCTCTCGAAAGAAGTAAGTGGGAGGAAAGTAGAGCTTGATGAAGTATTACCTCTTGAACCGGAAAATGGCGCAACTCAAGAAAATGTTCCTGAGGTGCCTGCACCGACTAGAGAGGAAGTTGATGACAATGATCAAGATACTTCTGATCAAGCCCCTACTGAAATTCGAAGGTCCACAAGGACACGTTCCGCACCGGAGTGGTACGGCAACCCTGTCTTGGAAATCATGCTGTTAGACAACGGTGAACCTTCAAACTATGAAGAAGCGATGGCGGGCCCGGATTCCGACAAATGGCTGGAAGCCATGAAATCCGAGATAGGATCCATGTATGAAAACAAAGTATGGACTTTGACTGACTTGCCCGTTGAGCGGCGAGCCATAGAAAATAAATGGATCTTTAAGAAGAAGACAGACGTGGATGGTAATGTGACCATCTATAAAGCTCGGCTTGTCGCTAAGGGTTGTCGACAAGTTCAAGGGGTTGACTACGATGAGACTTTCTCGCTGGTAGCGAAGCTGAAGTCCGTCTGAATCATGTTAGCAATTGCCGCATTCTATGATTACGAAATATGGCAAATGGACGTCAAAACGGCATTCCTTAATGGTTTCCTTAAGGAAGAATTGTATATGATACAGCCGGAAGGTTTTGTCGATCCTAAGAATGCTGACAAAGTGTGCAAGCTCCAACGCTCGATTTATGGGCTGGTGCAAGCATCTCGGAGTTGGAACATTCGCTTTGATGAGATGATCAAAGCGTTTGGGTTTACACAGACTTATGGAGAAGCCTGCGTTTACAAGAAAGTGAGTGGGAGCTTTGTAGCATTTCTCATATTATATGTAGATGACATACTTTTGATGGGAAATGATATAGAACTCTTGGACAGCATCAAGGCCTACTTGAATAAAAGTTTTTCAATGAAGGACCTTGGAGAAGCTGCTTATATATTAGGCATCAAAATCTATAGAGATAGATCGAGACGCCTCATAGGTCTTTCACAAAGCACATACCTTGATAAGATATTGAAGAAGTTCAATATGGATCAATCCAAGAAGGGGTTCTTGCCTGTGTTACAAGGTGTGAAATTGAGCTCAGCTCAATGTCCGACCACGGCAGAAGATATAGAAGAGATGAGCGTCATCCCCTATGCCTCAGCCATAGGTTCTATTATGTATGCCATGCTGTGTACCAGACCTGATGTTAACCTTGCCGTCAGTTTGGTAGGAAGGTACCAAAGTAATCCCGGCAAGGAACACTGGACAGCGGTCAAGAATATCCTGAAGTACCTAAAAAGGACTAAGGAAATGTTTCTCGTTTATGGAGGTGACGAAGAGCTCGTCGTAAAGGGTTACGTCGACGCTAGCTTCGACACAGATCTGGATGACTCTAAGTCACAAACCGGATACGTGTATATTTTGAATGGTGGGGCAGTAAGCTGGTGCAGTTGCAAGCAATGCGTCGTGGCGGGATCTACATGTGAAGCGGAGTACATGGCAGCCTCGGAGGCAGCACATGAAGCAATATGGGTGAAGGAGTTCATCACCGACCTAGGAGTCATACCCAATGCGTCGGGGCCGATCAAGCTCTTCTGTGACAACACTGGAGCTACTGCACTTGCCAAGGAGCCCAGGTTTCACAAGAAGACAAGGCACATCAAGCGTCGCTTCAACTCCATTCGTGAAAATGTTCAAGATGGAGACATAGAGATTTGTAAAGTACATACGGACCTGAATATAGCAGATCCGTTGACTAAACCTCTCCCTACAGCAAAACATGATCAACACCAGAATTCTATGGGTGTTCGATTCATCACAATGTAACTAGATTATTGACTCTAGTGCAAGTGGGAGACTGTTGGAAATATGCCCTAGAGGCAATAATAAAAGCATTATTATTATATTTCCTTGTTCATGATAATTGTCTTTATTCATGCTATAATTGTGTTGTCCGGAAATCGTAATACATGTGTGAATAACAGACACCGACATGTCCCTAGTGAGCCTCTAGTTGACTAGCTCGTTGATCAACAGATAGTCATGGTTTCCTGACTATGGACACTGGATGTCATTGATAACGAGATCACATCATTAGGAGAATGATGTGATGGACAAGACCCAATCCTAAACATAGCACAAGATCGTATAGTTCGTTTGCTAGAGTTTTCCAATGTCAAAGTATCTTTTCCTTAGACCATGAGATCGTGTAACTCCCGGATACCGTAGGGGTGCTTTGGGTATGCCAAACGTCACAACGTAACTGGGTGACTATAAAGGTAGACTACGGGTATCTCCGAAAGTGTTTGTTGGGTGACATGGATCAAGACTGGGATTTGTCACTCCGTATGACGGAGAGGTATCACTGGGCCCACTCGGTAATGCATCATCATAATGAGCTCAGAGTGACCAAGTGTCTGGTCACAGGATCATGCATTACGGTACGAGTAAAGTGACTTGCCGGTAACGAGATTGAACAAGGTATTGGGATACCGACGATCGAATCTCGGGCAAGTAACATATCGATAGACAAAGGGAATAGCGTACGGGATTGATTGAATCCTCGACATCGTGGTTCATCCAATGAGATCATCGTGGAGCATGTGGGAGCCAACATGGGTATCCAGATCCCGCTGTTGGTTATTGACCGGAGAGTCATCTCGGTCATGTCTGCTTGTCTCCCGAACCCGTAGGGTCTACACACTTAAGGTTCGGTGACGCTAGGGTTATGAAGATATGTATATGCAGAAACCCGAATGTTGTTCAGAGTCCCGGATGAGATCCCGGACGTCACGAGGAGTTCCGGAATGGTCCGGAGGTAAAGAATTATATATAGGAAGTGCTATTTCGGGCATCGGGACAAGTTTCGGGGTTATCGGTATTGTACCGGGACCACCGGAAGGGTCCCGGGGGTCCACCGGGTGGGGCCACCTGTCCCGGGGGTCCACATGGGCTGTAGGGAGTGCGCCTTGGCCTAGATGGGCCAAGGGCACCAGCCCCTATAGGCCCATGCGCCTAGGGTTTCCACCATGGAAGAGTCCATGTGGTGGAAGGCACCCCTAGGTGCCTTGGGGGGGGGAGGGAAACCTCCCCTTGGCCGCCGCCCCCCCTAGTAGATCTCATCTACTAGGGCCGGCGCCCCCCCCTTGGCACCCCTATATATAGTGGGGGGGAGAGGAGGGATTTTACACCAGCCCCTGGCGCCTCCACCTTTCCCCGTTACGTCTCTCCCTCGTAGTCTCGGCGAAGCCCTGCTGCTGTGACGCCCTGCATCCACCACCACGCCGTCGTGCTGCTGGATCTTCATCAACCTCTCCTTCCCCCTTGCTGGATCAAGAAGGAGGAGATGTCTCCCGTCCCGTACGTGTGTTGAACGCGGAGGTGCCGTCCGTTCGGCGCTGGTCATCGGTGATTTGGATCACGTCGAGTACGACTACATCATCACCGTTCTTTTGAACGCTTCCGTGCGCGATCTAAAAAGGTATGTAGATGCATCTAATCACTCGTTGCTAGATGAACTCCTAGATGATCTTGGTGAAACGAGTAGGAAATTTTTTTATTTTCTGCAACGTTCCCCAACAGGGACCTGGGCGGACCACAAAAAAGGCGTGACTCAATGTGTTAAATGCTATACGATAGTGAGTCTGGATATACAAACGTGTCTGGGTTTTATATACTCACAATTTAACCAGGGCTGGACCCTGGGATCCCACTCTGGGCTGCTGTCGGTGGCAGTGGAGGATTCATCCGGAAGGAGGGTTTTTCCCTTCTTAGGCGATTCGGCCTCCAAGTGTGTGGAGGCCGTCCTTTTCTTTCTCCCCCTCGCTGGAGGGGATCAGCTTTCCTCCTCTTCCTCTTCCTCGTCCTCTTTGGTGGAAGAGCGGGCCTCAGAGTCTTCGGATACTATGTCCGCAGTACCCTGGCGATGAAGGCCGCCCCTGGTCTCTTTGGCCTCTTTCTTGGCTTTCTTCTTCGGCGCCTTGTAAGGTGCCGAGACCAGCATCTTCGTCAGAAGTGGGCCAGCTTGTTCTTCTGGTAGCGGGGCTGGGCAGTAGATCCGCCCTGCCTTCTTCGTCCAGCCCTAGGAGAGTTGTTGGAAAATACATTAAGCGTTCCCCTTGGATTATGCAGATAAAGCATATGACTTGCCAACATGCAAAGACTTACCGAACTCGCGGGTCGGGACAGTTGGTACCCGCGGTCCTCGGCTGAATCCGACCACGATTTGCCGTACTTAAAAGAGCACCTTCTAGATGTCTTTGTGCGATAAGTCGAAGAACCCTAGTAGGGCCTAGTGCTTGGCTGGGTCAAATTCCCATAAATTGCAAGCCCTGTGTTGACAAGGGAGAGTCCGGCGAACTAACATCACCTGGACTATGTTGACAAGTTTGATGTTCTTGTCTTCCATACCCTTGATACGCGCCTGGAGCACCACCAGCTCATCTGGCGAAGACCAGTTTAGGCCCTTCTTGGGCCAGGACGTAAGCCGCAAGGGAGCTCCAGATCGGAATTCGGGAGCCGCGGCCCATTTTGTGCCGCGTGGCTCAGTGACATAGAACCACTATTGTTGCCACCCTTTGACGGAATCATTGAAGGTACCTGATGGCCATGTGACGTTGGGCATCTTGCTCACCATGGATCCTCCGCACTCGGTGTGCTCGCCGCTCACCACCTTGGGCTTCACATTGAAAATCTTCAGCCACAATCCGAAGTGTGGAGAGATGCGGAGGAAGGCCTCGCACATGACGATGAATGTCGAGATGTTGAGGAAGGAATTGGGGGATAGATCATGAAAATCGATCCCATAGTAATACATAAGGCCGCGAACAAATGGGTGGAGGGGAAACCCTACCTCGCAGACAAAGTGAGGGAGGAATACAACCCTCTCATGGGGTTCCGTAGTACGGACAATCTGTCCCGCCGTCGGAAGGCGGTGGCCGATCTTCTTGGCCAGATACCCGGCCTCCCGAAGTTTCTTAATATCCTTCTCCTAGACGGTAGAGGCCATCCACTTGCCTCCGGCTCCAGATCCGGACATTTTCGGAATGCCTTTGTGGGCGGAGAAGGCGAATGCTTGGGCGCTGGAGCTCGAGCGAGAGAGAATAGGCGGAAGAAGAATAAGGCGTGGGTGAAAAAGGGGAATCCTTGTCTCTTTATAAAGGCATCAAAAATCATGCGCCTCCCCACTTGCCCTAGAAACTCGCTTATTCCCCAAGCGCCGTGTTAATCGCGCGGTTGGGTTACCCACAGCCGTATTGATGAGAATCCCGTGATAAGGGGACACGATCTCTGCTTCGACAAGACGTGCCAATAAAACCGCCTCGCAAGATGTGTGGTAGCAGGTTGAGAAAACGGTTCGAATAATGACCGGGCCACGGCGTGATGTCACGCTATGGAAAAGTTGTTAGCAGATTAGACTCTTGGAATATTGTACTCTCTACGGTGGTATGTGGAATTTGTTTTGCAGAGCCGGACATGATTCTTGTGTTCAAGATCTACTTTGGAGTATTCGGAGAAGGAACCCACCTTGCAATGCCGAAGACAATCTGCGCGCCAGACTCATCGTCATTGAAGCCTGGTTCAGGGGCTACTGAGGGAGTCCTGGATTAGGGGGTCCTCGAATAGCCGGACTATATGCTTTGGCCGGACTGTTGGACTATGAAGATATAAGATTGAAGACTTCGTCCCGTGTCTAGGTGGGACTCTCCTTTGCGTGGAACGCAAGCTTGGCAATTCGGATATGTCGATCCCCTTCTCTGTAACCGACTCTGTGTAACCCTAGCCCCCTCGATTGTCTATATAAACCGGAGGGTTTAGTCCGTAGGACAAGGACAATCAGAATCATAGGCTAGCTCCTAGGGTTTAGCCTCTACGATCTCGTGGTAGATCAACTCTTGTAATACTCATATCATCAAGATCAATGAAGCAGGAAGTAGGGTATTACCTCCATAGAGAGGGCCTGAACCTGGGTAAACATCGTGTCCCCTGCCTCCTGTTACCATTAGCCTTAGATGCACAGTTCGGGACCCCCTACCCGAGATCCGCCGGTTTTGACACTGACAATCATCTTATAATGCTACCACCGAACTAAGCAAAATAAGATGCATAAAAGATAAACATCACATGCAATCAAAATATGTGACATGATATGGCCATCATCATCTTGTGCTCATGATCTCCTTCACCGAAGCATCGTCATGATCTCCATCGTCACCGGCACGACACCTTGATCTCCATCGTAGCATCGTTGTCGTCTCGCCAGCTATTGTTACTAAGACTATCGCTACCGCTTAGTGATAAAGTAAAACAATTACATGACGATTGCATTGCATAAAATAAAGTGACAACCACATGGCTCCTTCTAGTTGCCGATAACTTTGTTACAAAACATGATCATCTCATACAACAATTTATATCACATCATGCCTTGACCATATCACATCACAGCAAGCCCTGCAAAAACAAGTTAGACGTCCTCTACTTTGTTGTTGCAAGTTTTACGTGGCCTCTACGGGCTTCTAGCAAGAACCGTTCTTACCTATGCATCAAAACCACAACAATTTTTCGTCAAGTGTGTTGTTTTAACCTTCAACAAGGACCGGGCGTAGCCACACTCGATTCAACTAAAGTTGGATAAATAGACACCCGCCAGCCACCTATGTGCATAAGCACGTCGGTAGAACCGGTCTCATGAACGCGGTCATGTAATGTCAGTCTGGGCCGCTTCATCCAACAATACCGCCGAATCAAAGTATGACATGCTGGTAAGCAGTATGACTATTATCGCCCACAACTCTTTGTGTTGTACTCATGCATATAACATCTACGCATAGACCTGGCTCGGATGCCATTGTTGGGGAATGTGGTAATTTCAAAAATTTCTACGATCACACAAGATCTATCTAGGTGATGCATAGCAACAAGAGGGGAGAGTATGTCCACGTACCCTCGTAGACCAAAAGCGGAAGCGTTTCAATAACGCGGCGGATGTAGTCGAACGTCTTCTTGATCCAACTGATCCAAGTACCGAACGCACGACACCTCCGCGATCTTCACACGTTCAGCTCGGTGACGTGACGTCCCATGAACTCTAGATCCAGCTGAGGCCGAGGGAGAGTTCTGTCAGCACGACGGCGTGGTGACGGTGATGATGAAGTTATCGGCGCAGGGCTTCGCCTAAGCACTATGAAGATATGACCGAGGTGGAAAACCGTGGAGGGGGCCACGGCTAAAGATCAACTTGTGTCTATGGGGTGCCCCTGGCCACGCATATAAAGGAGGGGAGGGAAGAGGTGGCCGGCCCAAGGGGGTGCGCCAGTTATGGGGAATCCTACTACAACTTCCCAGTCGAAGTAGGATTCCCCTCCTCTTTCCTATTCCTAGTACGAGAAGGAGGGAAGGAGGAAGAGGGGAGAAGGAAGGAGGGGGCGGCGCCCCCTCCTAGTCCAATTCGGACCAGCCCATGGGGGGGTGGCCACCCCTTGAGGCCCTTCTATCCTTTCCTATATGGCCCATTAAGTCCCATTACTTCCCCCGATGAATTCCCGTAACACTCCGGTACTCCGAAAAATACTTGAATCACTCAGAACCTTTCCGATGTCCGAATATAGCGTTCCAATATATCAATGTTTACGTCTCGACCATTTCGAGACTCCGTCACATCTGTGATCTCATCCAGGACTCCGAACAAACTTCGGTCATCTCACATAACTCATAATACAAATCGTCATTGAACGTTAAGCGTGCGGACCCTACGGGTTCGTGAACTATGTAGACATGACCGAGACACATCACCGGTCAATAACCAATAGCGGAACCTAGACGCTCATATTGGCTCCTACATATTCTATGAAGATCTTTATCGTTCAAACCACATAACAAACACCTAGACATTGTTCCCTTTGTCATCGGTATGTTACTTGCCCGAGATTTGATCGTCGGTATTATTTATACCTAGTTCAATCTCATTACCGGCAAGTCTCTTTACTCGTTCCATAATACTTCATCCCGCAGCTAACTCATTTGTCAGAATGGTTGCAAGGCTTATAGTGATGAGTATTACCGAGAGGGCCCAGAGATACCTCTCTGAAACACGGAGTGACAAATCCTAATCTCGATCTATGCCAACCCAACAAACACCTTCGGATACACCTGTAGAGCATATTTATAATCACCCATTTACGTTGTGACGTTTGATAGCACACAAAGTGTTCCTCCAGTATTCGGGAGTTGCATAATCTCATAGTCCGAGGAACATGTATAAGTCATGAAGAAAGCAGTAGCAATGAAACTGTAACAATCATAATGCTAAGCTAATGGATGGGTCATGTCCATCACATCATTCTCCTAATGATGTGATATCATTCATCAAATGACAACACATGTCCATGGTTAGGAAACATAACCATCTTTGATTAACGAGCTAGTCAAGTACTGGCATACTAGGGACACCATGTTTTGTCTATGTATTCACACATGTACTAAGTTTCCGGTAATACAATTCTAGCATGAATAATAAACATTTATCATGAAATAAGGAAATAAATAATAACTCTATTATTGCCTCTAGGGCATATTTCCTTCACTCTATTTCCCTTCCGATGAAGCATTTTTTAGTTTATCACAGACCTACGGGTCCATAGCTAGTAGCTAGATGGCTTCTTATCTCTCTTTGATTCTCAATACCATGTTCTCCTCGATGTTGTTGGAGATCTATTCGATGTAATACTTTTTCTTGCGGTGTGTTTGCCGAGATCCGATGAATTGCGGATTTATGATCAACTTATCTATGAATATTATTTGAATCTTCTTTGAATTCTTATATGCATAATTTGATATCTTTGTAATTCTCTTCGAACTATCGGTTTTGTTTGGCCAACTAGATTGGTTTTTCTTGCAATGGGAGAAGTGCTTAGTTTTGGGTTCAATCTTGTGGTGTCCTTTCCCAGTGACAGTAGGGGCAGCAAGGCATGTATTGTATTGTTGCCATCGAGGATAAAAGGATACTGCTTGAGTTAATTCCTCTACATTATGTCATCTTACTTAATGCGTTACTCCGTTCTTTATGAACTTAATACTCTAGATGCATGCTGGATAGCGATCGATGTATGGAGTAATAGTAGTAGATGCAGAATCATTTCGGTCTACTTGACATGGACGTGATGCCCATTTTCATGATCATTGCCTTAGATATCGTCATAACTTTGTGCTTTTCTATGAATTGCTCGACAGTAATTTGTTCACCCACCGTATTATTTGCTATCTTGAGAGAAGCCTCTAGTGAAACCTATGGTCCCCGGGTGTCATGGAATTAACACGTCAGATGTCCTCAAGAAAGGACTTAGTCGCGGATCCATCGCTACGGGTTAGCTTGAAGGGGTTAAACCGGACAAGGGACACGGGAATTTATACTAGTTCGGCCCCTTCGATGAAGGTAAAAGCCTATGTCTAGTTGTGATGGAAATGATTGGGTTTCGATGATCAGTGAGCGGATACGCTTTGCCTGAGTCTCGAGTTGTCGTCCCTAAACCGCCGTCGGGTCGTCCCTTTATATACACAAGTTGACGCCCGACCGGTCTACAAAGTCCCGAAACCGACTCATACAAGGGTCCGGCTCGGTCTCTCCTTTCCTAACTTACAACACAAGTTACATAACCATGGCGGTTTGCTATCATGGGCCCTAATCCGCCTTTGGGCTCCTGCCCTCTAAGCTTCATATTAAAATGCCATCTTCCGAGTCTTCATGGGCTTCGCTATGGTTGAGGGTAAACCGGCCCCTCCTGGGCGGTTTATACTTAATAGTTATATCCCCAACATTAGGCCCAGAGTGATTTGATCCTGTTCATGTCAATCTTTAGTACTTAGAAAATATCCTGTGAATATCATCCTTCATTTCTCGTAAAACGCCATGATGTCTTCTTTTATAAACTTTGTTAATCTGCCGTGACGTCATCCTCTGGATACAGCAACGGATCATCATGGCGTCATCTCTGTAAAAAATGAAATAAAAAAGATTCCCTTCATTTAATGTCATCCCGGAAATCGAGGCGACAGCTGCACCACTTGCCGCTTTGGACTCCTCGATTTTTGCGCCTGTCACTTACCTCCCTTCCCTGTTATAAATAAGCCCGACAGGTATTTTCATTTCCTTCCCTTTCTTCTCATCTTCTTCCTCACGACCCGAAGAACCCTAGCGCCGCCGCCGCCGTTGATCTTCGAATCTGCACCGACCAAGGCCGCTGCATCATCCTGTTTGTTCCAGAGACCCTGTCGCGTTCCTCCGCCGCCGAGTGGCCCTGGTAAGTTCATTTTCCCTGTACCCTAGATCTTCATTAGGGTTTTCGAGTTCATCTATGTCCGCCACCGTTCCTGAGCTCTTCTGCAGCTTTCCTTTTAGTCCTTTTACTGAGGGTATATATATATGCATCTGCTAGCTGTGATTTGCGGCTAGATTCATTTTTATAGCCCACCATCCCATGGCTTCTTGCTGCTCCAAACAGACTGTGTCTGGATCTTCTCTGTTCCTCTTAGTGCCATTGTTGGGTTTAGGAAAATTTTCTTTAGTTATCCACGGTAGATCCAAAATTATACTGTGATATTGTGAAACCTGTTTTTGTGACACTTAGCAGATTTTTTGAATCCTGGCCCTTCTGCCTACGGGCGGTTTAACCTTTGATAACCAATCCGCCCTATATCATTAGCCCTCTCTTAAACCGCCAACTGAACTTGCACAGCAATTCTCCGGTTTAACACTTGAATAGTACACTTAAACCGTTAATTTGTAAGCCGGCTTTTATTTTTCCTTTCAGTTCCCCCTCCGAGATGACCAAACAACTCTGCTTGCAATTGGGTTCCGTCCTGGATCACGGAAACACAAATCAATGGATATGTCACCACTGGCGCTTTAGCCTCAAAAAGGGTCCTTCATTGGCGAGTTCCGGACTCTGAATGCCCACCTGAACCTCAAGATGGAGAAGTGATTGTATTTATGCAACACTTAGACCGGGGATTCAGCCCGCCCGGATCAAAAAAATTCCGGGATGTCCTCGCAAGCTTCCAACTCCATCCACAAGATATTGGACCGAACTCCGTGTCCAATATATGCAACTTTCAAGTATTCTGCGAAGTCTACCTTCAAGAAGAACCATCTGTGGAGTTGTTCCGGGATTTTTTTCATTTGAACTACCGTACGGAATTCTCGGATGGTACCAACACAAAGCTTGGTGGCGTTTCAATTCAGAAAAGGAAAGAAGTTGATTTCCCTCATGCAAAGCATCATAGCCATCCTAAAGATTGGAACCAAACTTGGTTTTATTGCCGGAACACTACCCCTGATGGAGAAAATCCTTTGTCGGGTTATCGCCCTCACCGGCTTAGCAACGGTCACCCATTACCTTCACGCTTATCTGCCGCAGAGCGGAAAAACTTTGCACCTCAACTCGGCAAGCTCCGGGCTCTCATGGCCAACGGTTTGACTGGCATTGATCTTGTCCGCTGCTGGGTTTCTTGGGGCATTTTGCCTTTAAGACGCCGCCCTGGATTGATGCATGAATATACTGGCAACGTCAAAGATCCTCAATGATATCATGAAGTATTAATGACAGATCTTGAAGTTACTGAATCTATGAAGAAGATGCTTGATGAGACGATATCTGCATGCAGCCAAACCGGGTTGCCACCTTTTTGCGTCTCCAATAAACCGCTAGCAATAAAGTTCATCTTAATACTTACTAATTCGCCTCCGCATTAATTATGTGCTAATCTTTTCTTGCCTTAATTTCACAGGCTAACAGCTCCTTCTGGAAACGGACTAAATCGGCCAGGGCTCCTCGTGCAAAGAGCAAGGTCACCAAGAAGAAAACCACCGAATCTTCTGATCCGCCAGAAGATGAGGAATCAGACGCAGAGGTAGAACTTGACTCAGTTGGTTCCTTTTTCGTACATCTTATTGACAATGATTATTCCTAGGATGATGCTGAGGCCAGCCACACAGACCATGTTGAGGTAATAACTCTTTCTTCTGATTCAGATCTTGTACCGGTTCAAAGAGTTCGCTGTACAGTCCGGAAAGTAAAACAATATCACCCCCTTGCTCATTTGGATCCGAAATTTTCTTTGAAGACACAGCAAGCTGCAGAGCATCGCACAACCCGGCATAGTGGTCAGCAAATCACTTCGTCCGGTTTAGCAGATACACCAACCGGGAAACATCGTCCAGAGGTGACTTGTTCTCCTGAAAAACTTTATCCTTTGAAGGGTTTCTTCCGATGCCCACTCAATCCGTCTGACCTGAATTATCAGGAATCTTCCAACTCGTCTGGCAGTTCATCAACCACTCAGCTGCCTCCCCTCAAGACCGTCGCTGGGTAAGTACATTGTTCCTCAACTTGTTTCTTCATGTGTTGGTTTATCATATTACAACTTTTGATGTTGTAGTGCCAAAGCTCGATTAAGTAAGAAAGCCAAGACCAGCGACCCTACTGACGATGTTGATCTGGAAAAGACCCCAGAGAATGATGGCGAAAATCCTGAGATTGCCATAGACAGCTCTGCTCTGCAAAACCCAGGCGCTGATGCTAACCCGCCAGAAGTTGAACCGGAGATACATGTTGATACATCACATCCTCATGCCACTCCAAGTCCAATTGTTGAGCAGCAGGATTCAACTGCTGATCCGCCAAGCCCAATTAACAGACCGCCGAGCCCTGCTGCCAAAGCGCCAAGGCCTGTTAAGAATGTCAATCCATCAAGCCTAGCCAAATATGATGATGTTCTTGTTACTGGCACTGCATATACCGCCCCTGGCAATCCGGTTGCTCTATCAAAGCACACTGCCAAGGATGAATTTGATGTTATGAGCAAGGGGAAGGGGAAGACTGATTTGTCAGCCTATGTTGATCTTTCTGCACAAGACCTTCACTCCGGATTCTTGAACCGGCTTTACACCAGCCGGGATTATGAAGCCGGTTTGGTAAATCTGATGAAGGAGCACTATGAGGTAATTCTCAAAACACCATCTTTATTCTGTCCATTCCTTGTATTGTAGCCCCCAAGGGCCGGTTTGTCTTAGAAAGTCAAACCGGGACTTTTATATTCCGTACTGTACTTTGTTGATTTTCCTTGTGTATTCTGTGATCAAACACACATTAGCCCCCAAGTGCCATGATAAAAACTTGTATTAATCCGTGGGACTTCAACAATTAGTAGGAAAAAGTGATCCACATTAGGCCCCAAGTGCCAAGTGTATAACTAGTGATATGCTTGGGACTTTCAAAAAAGATATTCACACACTCTTCTGACTGTTGCAGACTGAGATAAATCAACAAGTCTCTCAAATTGCAGATCTTCAAGAGAATCTTAAATCCCAACAAGTAGAAACCACCAAGGCAAAAGATGAGTTAAAAACCGCCTTAACCACCATGGAGCATCTCAAAGAGTGGTTCAAGTCTGAAAGGGCCAACTGGGACACTGAAAAGGCTGGATTGCTGAGCGGGCGGAAGATGCTGAATCAGCTCTTAAACCAGTGGTGGAAGAACTTAATGGATTGAAGTGCCAAGTTAATGCCATGACTTCTGCAATATTTGGTAAGTATCTTTTGCCAAGGCTTTGTAAATGTCTTAGCTTTGAAATTTCTCCGGTTTAACATGAAATTCTTAAACCACTGTAGGTAGCCGCATTGCTCATCTGGGCTCTGATATGCGGAGGAAACTAAAGGCCGCCTATACACTGATTGAACAGTTGTATACTGGTGCCCAACGGGTTATCTGCGCATCTTCCTATGACAATGTGGCCCCAACACTGATCAAGGACACGCTGGCCAGGTTATCTATGATGCCAGCACAGATAGAAGAGTTGAAGCGATCCGCTGCCAGGGCTGACACTTTGTTAGCACTTACTCGAGCCAAAGCATGGATAGCTGATCTTGATCCGGTTGATATAGCCAAGGGCTTCCCCAGTGAACAAGAAAACGGAGAAGTGTTTGATAACGAAGCCCTCAAACATGTGACGAGGGAGATGCGTCCTCTGGCGAGTCAGTTAGCAGAAGAAGCTAACTTGACGGTTCACCGATCCTTCTATGATGCTAACAACAAATGGGTTGAGGCTGTTGAGGGAGTCCTGGACTAGGGGGTGTCCAGATAGCCGAGCTATCACCGTTGGCCGGACTCCTAGACTATGAAGATACAAGATTGAAGACTTCGTCCCGTGTCCGGATGGGACTTTCCTTGGCGTGGAAGGCAAGCTTGGCGATACAGATATGTAGATCTCCTACCATTGTAACCGACTCTGTGTAACCCTAGCCCCTCTCCGGTGTCTATATAAACCGGAGGGTTTTAGTCCGTAGGACGAACAACAATCATACCATAGGCTAGCTTCTAGGGTTTAGCCTCTCTGATTTCGTGGTAGATCTACTCTTGTACTACCCATATCATCAATAATAATCAAGCAGGAGTAGGGTTTTACCTCCATCGAGAGGGCCTGAACCTGGGTAAAAACATCATGTCCCTTGTCTCCTGTTACCATCCGCCTAGATGCACAGTTCGGGACCCCCTACCCGAGATCCGCCGGTTTTGACACCGACATTGGTGCTTTCATTGAGAGTTCCTCTATGTCGTCACCTTTGGGCCCGATGGCTCCTTCGATCATCAACAACGACGCGTTCCAGGGTGAGACTTTTCTCCCCGGACAGATCTTCATATTCGGAGGCTTTGCCCTGCAGGCCAATTCACTTGGCCATCTGGAGCAGATTGAAAGCTACGCCCCTGGCCATCAGGTCAGATTTGGAAGTTTGAACTATACGGATGACGTCCGCGGAGACTTGATCTTCGACGGGTTCGAGCCACAGCCAAGCGCGCCGCACTGTCATGATGGGCATGATCTAGCTCTGCTGCTGGACAGTGCCCTGTAAGCCGCACAAGTGTCCGCTCCGACCCTTAGCTCGGAGCCGATTGCGTCGATCGAGGATGGGTGGTTGGACACCACCTCAGGGGCTGCCACCTCTACGGCGATAGAGCCGAATACCATCCCTGTCCTTTGCGAAGCTCGTGACTCGAAGGTGCCGGACTCCTCTCCGGACTCCGAGCCTTCCGCGCCCCTGCCAATCGAATCCGGTTGGGCGCCTGTTATGGAGTTCACTGCCGCGGACATCTTTCAGCACTCGCCCTTTGGCGACATCCTGAATCCGCTAAAGTCTCTCTCTTTATCAGGAGAGCCCTGGCCGGACTATGGTCAGGAAGGTTGGGACACAGACGGTGAAGAAATTCAATGCCCACCCACCACCCACTTTGTAGCCACTGTCGATGATTTAACTGACATGCTTGACTTTGACTCCGAAGACATCGACGGTATGGACGACGATGCCGGAGACGACCAAGAGCCAGCGCCTACAGGGCACTGGAAGGCCACCTCAACTCACGATGTATATATGGTGGATACACCTAAAGGAAGTGATAACGAGGAACAACGGGACACTGCGAAGGATAATTCCCTCAAAAAGCAGTCAAAACGGCGACCTAAGCGCCGCTCAGAGTCCCGCCTCGACAAAGACAGCACCAATACAGACCCAGCCATAGAGCAGGGCGAACCGGTGGACGACGAACATGCCCTCGAGCAACCATCCGAACATGATAACTTGGATAAACAATCCGTCCCCGGCGAAGATAACGGTACGGACGATCTCACACCGGACACATCGTTGGAGCAGAAGAACCTCCACAAAAGGCTCGTCGCCACTGCATGTAGTTTGAAGCAGCAGAAGCGGAAGCTCACAACAGTGGAAGACGCACTCAGAATGAAATGGAGCAAAGTACTCAACACCGCAGACAAATACGGCGATAGCCGCCAAACAAAGAGCTACCCGAAGCGCAAACTACTGCCCGAATTTGACGAGGAGGCCATAGAGCCCCCACAATCAAAGAACAAAGAGGCCGCCCGGTCGAATAGACGGCCACATGGCAAACATAGAGTGGCAAGCGGCACCGCACACAAGCCGGCACACGATCCGCATAAGGATCCGCACCAAAAGGATGGCCCAGTCAGGTCTATCTACGGGCCAAGAAAGCAAGCTCTAGAAAGCAATGCAACACGTCGAGTATTCGAACATCACGGCAGTCCCAAATACAGGGGCGCCGCACACCCCCTATGTTTCACCGATGAGGTGCTGGATCATGAATTCCCAGCGGGATTCAAGCCCGTAAACATAGAGGCATACGACAGAACAACAGACCCTGGAGTCTGGATTGAGGATTACATCCTCCACATACACATGGCTAGAGGAGATGACCTCCACGCCATAAAATATTTACCCCTCAAGCTCAAAGGGCCAGCACGGCATTGGCTCAAAAGCCTCCCGGAAAATACCATTGGAAGTTGGGAAGAGCTCGAGGATGCGTTTCGGGCAAATTTTCAGGGGAGTTATGTCCGCCCTCCGGATGCAGACGATTTAAGTCACATAACTCAACAGCCCGAAGAGTCAGCCCGCAAATTCTGGAACAGGTTCCTCACCAAAAAGAACCAAATAGTCGACTGTCCGGACGCTGAAGCCCTAGCAGCTTTCAAACACAACGTCCGAGACGAATGGCTTGCCAGACACCTCGGCCAAGAAAAGCTGAGAACAATGGCCGCACTAACCAGCCTCATGACCCGCTTTTGCGCGGGAGAGGATAGCTGGCTGGCAAGATGCAGCACCAGCAACCCAAGTACATCCGAGGTCAGGGATGGAAATGGGAAACCACGACGCAGCAAGGACCAGCGCCGGACCAAGGGAAACAGTCCAAAGAGCACGGCAGTCAACGCTGGATTCAAAAGCTCTCGGCAAAAAAACAAAAAATTGCCTCTTAAGGACAACATCGACGAGCTATCCAACCTAAACAAAATCTTGGACAAGATATGCCAAATCCACAGTACTCCCGGGAAGCCTGCAAACCATACCCACAGAGATTGTTGGGTCTTCAAGCAGTCTGGCCGACTTAACGCCGAACACAAGGGGCTCGACACACCAAGTGAGGACGACGACAAACCCCACAAGCAGAGCACCGGAAAACAAAATAATTTCCCACAAAAGGTCAAAACAGTAAACTCACTTCAAGTGACAAAAGGGAAAAAAAGAGCGGTGCCGACTGAAATACGCGCCGCACGGTCCACCCCAGCAGAGTCCCGACACTGGATGTCAAAACCAATCACCTTCGACCATCAGGATTACTCTGGAAGTATCCGGAACGCAGGATGGACTGCTTTGATATTAGATCCCATAATCGATGGACTACAATTTACACAAGTCCTAATGGATGGCTGTAGTGATCTAAACTTGCTATATCAGGACACAACCCGCAGAATGGGGATAGACCCAACCAAAATTTGCCATAGCAACACTTCCTTTCAAGGAGTAATTCCAGGCCCATACGCCCATTGTACGGGCTCTCTACCACTAGAAGTTGTGTTTGGCTCATCCGACAACTTCCGTCGCGAAAAGTTAGTCTTCCACATCGCCCCATTTAAAAGTAGCTATCAAGCACTATTGGGACGCAAAGCTTTCGCCCGCTTTAACATAATACCGCATTACGCATCTCTTACACTTAAAATGCCCGGTCCACGCGGCATCATCTCATTAAAGGGAAATTTCGAGTGTTCCTCGAATACGGAAGAACGTGAGACTGCCTTGACAGCCACACACTAATCCGGCTTTGCTGATCAAAGCACCTAAACAGGTCATTCAGACCCCAGACACGGTTAGACGAGTCCGGCACAAATAAACAGGGGACTTACTAGCCGCGTACCCCCTTACAAGGGGCTCCACGCATGTACAACAAGAGACAATAAAGCTCAATTTTATTCATTTTTTGAATCATACTCTGTTTATTTTAGAATACATTTTTCGCATGATCTTTTTTTTCCAACTAAGTTCCTCTCTTTTACAGATGAACGCCGTGCTATACCCGTCCAGGATACGGCACAACGGAGAGACAGGCGCAGACGTGCAGCAGGGACCCGTTGCAAGGATTCTTTTCAGATTAAGACCCTGCGTAAACCTTTTTTACTGTCTCTTGTTGTTACACAACCCCTGGTTTCTTGCTATAACCGAGGAGGAGGCTGGCGTTTTGGCATCGACAGCGTCAGAAATTTTTGCGCGTACCTGGACACTAGGGGCTTAGGGCATTGTTCTGCCCGTTTTCATAAAGACCGAATACCTTAGGGAGTGTTCGGCGTCTTGAGTTAGGCCTTATATGCATCAGCTCCGAATCATGTCTTTGGTCAAATGTTGGGTTTGCCTGGCTCCTGTGTTTTGCTGCCTTACGTTCCGCTCTATCGGCTAACGCGGCACCAGGAGAACTACTACGATTGTGCCCCGGTTCGGCCTGGTGAGCACCTCAGTAGAGAAAGCCGAAAACTGACTGTCATGATATAGCGTGAGACTGGTCAACCACTCGATGACCCACCGGAATGTTTAGAATTCCTCCGCATTAACGAAGGACCGTTTCCTGGTCAGGCACATACGCTCCCCGAATTCGGAGAGCGCGATGCCCTTAGGGGCTATATAGTAGCCCCACCATCGAACTCCTATGGCTAAGTGAAAGTGATAAAGCATTATAGTCCGGTTGCCTAGTTTGCTACGCTATCACCTCCTTCATAGGACCAAGATGTTGGATTAAGTGTGAAAATGAGCTTTTTTGCAAACACCCCCGCACTATGTGCATGGGGGCTGAAGCTGAAGACTGCCATCTTTCAAGCTATATACACATATACATTAACAGCCGCACAGGAGGTAGCTCAATACTTGAACGCACAAGTATAAAATGCCCTTATATTATATTGAAACATCGTTTCACAAATCATACATGTCATTTGAACATAATATCCTTCGAGCACTGCATCTCTATTAAACGAGCGCCCTGAAGGACTTCCTCAAAATAGTGCTCGGCAGGTACTCAGCTTCTGTCCGAATCCCGGGATGCAACGTCGGTGGCCTTCATCTCTGCCCAGTATGTTTTGACACGGGCAAGAGCCATCCGCGCACCCTCTATGCATGCCGACCGCTTCATTGCATCGATATGCGGCACCGCACCAAGGAACTGCTGCACCAAGCCAAAATAACTCTTCGGCTCGGGCCTTTTCGGCCACAAATGAGTAATGACATCCTTCATGGCATGTCCGGACAACCTATTCAGCTCAGCCCATTCGGCCAAACGATCGGTCAATGGAAGCGGACGCTCTGGACTATGGAACTGCGACCAAAAAAGCTCTTCCATCCCGTGATCCTTTTGGCCTCGGAAGTGTGCGACCGCGTCTGCGGCACTCACCGCCAAATCCAGATAGGCATCCTCCGCACCCCACAGCTGGCCCAACTAAGCATACTTCGGATCCGTGAACTTCCTCCGCAGTAGAAAGGGCTTTCCAGCCGCGATATCCCCGGCTTGACGTAGCTCCTCCTTTATAGCTCTCATCGCAGAGCGGGCATCCTTGGCTTCGGCGGTGGCCTTCTTCAGGTCCTCTTGCTCCGCTCGACGTTCTCTTTCAAGAAACTTGCAGCGGTCGGTAGCATTCTTCAACCTCCCGGCCATCTCGGCCATTTCCTCCCTACTTCGGCAGTGAGCAGCCTGTTCGGCTTTTAGCTCTTCGACCGCCCTCAAGGCAGCCGCATCACTTTTTCTGGCTTGCTCCTTGACTCGGGCTAGCTCCGCCAGAAGGTTCTCCATAGCAGCGGTACCATCTGCATAAAGCATACATGTTGTAAGGCATGGGCGTCAAGCTCCCTTACCAGGTGTCTGCGGAGAAGTTGCATACCTTGTGACTCGTCAAGCCGCTTATTGACAAGCGCGATGTCCGCATCCGCCACGTCAAGTTGCCGCTTCAGTTTGGCAAATTGATCAGTCCGGCTAGCCACCGGACGCTCCGCCACCTATATAGGACAGGCGACATCTTACAACTGAGATTATGATCCTCGGCGCGCTGTCACTCTCGACAACGTACCGAGTCTCAGGGGCTACTATCTATATAGGGCGCATTCTATATGCAAAACTGTCAGAAGGTATATCATTTTCACGTACCTCAAACCCCGTCAGTAAACTTCTGACGGCTTCATGCAATCCGCTCTCAGCGGATGAAATCCTTTCAATCACCGTACCCATTAACGCACGGTGATCTTCTGAGATAGACGCTCGCCCGAGTAGATCCTTCAGCTCCTCCGACCGTACACGAGTTGGTGCCGGACCTCCCGGCCCCGCCGGACTCGGGGAAACCCTCTGCGACGACACCTCAGGGTCAACCGCCCCACATGATTGTGCGACAGATGGAGGCGTTTCGCTCTCCATCATCTCTGGACGAAGATCCCCCGAAGACGAGCTCTGCTGAGAAGGGCTGAGATCCGAACTACAAGGTAAAACTTTAGTTATCTTTAGAAATAAAAACAGGGATGTCCCTTATTACAAAACTCCCCTTTCTACTTATGGCTCGCTGGAGGGCTGGTTCTCTTGGGGAAATAGTGCGGCCAGGGCTTCTCTTGGCGCAGGACCCTCTGGTGAAGATTTCTTCCCCCGCTTTGAGGCCTTGGCCTCCGGATCTTCAGAAGCGGTCCTCTTCTCCCCCTGGAGGGAGGGATTCTCGATCCCCCTTCCTTGAAAGCCTCCTTCACGGAGGCAGTAGCTTTCTTGTTCCCCCCTTTGCCCTCTTCCAAAGGCGCAGCCTCCAGTATCTTGGTTAACACAGGATCCGGCGTGGTCTCAGGGAGGGGGGCTGGACACCTTATTAGTTTTGCTTTCGCTATCCACTCCTGTTCAAGGGACAACTCTTTAAAGGGCAAGTTTATGATAAATGTACAGATAGCGTGTCCGGGCACAAGACTACTTACTTGAGTATCCGGGCGATTACAGCTCAGACCTGCGTCCTCGGTCAAGTCCGGACACATCTCTTGTGACCCGAAGAACAATTTATACATCTCCACGGGCGTCGCGCCCATGAAGTGTTGGAGAGCTCGTGGTCCCTCCGGATTAAATTCCCACAGGCGAAGGGGGCGACGTTTGCAGGGTAGAAGGCGCCGAATCAGCATGACCTGCGCCACTACGACCATATTGATCTCTCTCTCTTGGAGGTCTCGAATACGGCCCTGCAGCAGAGGAACGTCCTTGGACGGCCCCCAGTCGAGCCCTTTGTTGACCCATGACGCCAGCCGCTGTGGAGGACCCGGGCGGAAGGCAGGTGGCGCCACCCATTTGGTGCCCCTGGGAGCGGTGATGTAAAACCACTCCTGTTGCCATAAACCGAGCACCTCTTGAAAAGAGCCCTCGGGCCATGGAGCGTCAGCATTTTTGCTTATAACAACCCCTCCGCACTCTGTCTGCTGCCCCTTGATCATCTTCGGCTCCACTTTGAAGGTCTTGAGCCACAATCCGAAGTGAGGGGTAATGCGGAGGAAGGCTTCGGATACGACAATGAACGATGAGATGTGGAGGATGGACTCCGGATCCAAGTCGTGGAATTCCAGCCCATAATAAAACATGAGCCCCCTCACGAAGGGGTCCGTCGGGAAGCCTAAACCCCGAAGGAAGTGAGACACGAACACCACGCTCTCACCAGGCTCGGGAGTGGGAATAACCTGCCATTGGGTAGGCAGCCTATGCGAAATTTCGCCGGTTAGATACCTGGCGTCTCTCAGCTTTAGCACGTCTTCTTCCGTGGCATCCACCGGCCTTGCAGGTTGGAACCGGACATTGTCGAAGGTCCAAAGCGCCTGAATCTGGAGCTTCGGGTGTTGGAACTCGAGGCGAGGGGCGGATTCAATTAAGATTGAAAGAAAGGAGCAAGCCTTGGTCTTGTTATAAAGAGGTTGAATACCAAGAGCCCTCCCCGTGGCCGTTTGGGACTCGCCTTCGATAGAGGGGGCGTGCCGACGAGCACGGTTGGGTTACCCACGCCCGTATTGATGAGAATCCCGAAATAAGGGGGCACGATCTCCGCTTTGATAAGACGTGCCAAGGAAACCACCTCACTAAACGCGCTGAGGTGGGACAGTAAAAAACGATTCGAATAAAGGCTTGGCCGTGGTGTGATGTCACGCCACGGAATACATCAGCAGATCTGTGTAAAGATTATTCTCTCTACGGTGGTATGTGGAACTTGTTTTGCAGAGCCGGACACTATCCTTGTGTTCAAAATCTTCTATGAAGTATTCGGAGGAGGAACCCGCCTTGCAATGCCGAAGACAATATGCGCGCCAGACTCGTCGTCATTGAAGCCTGGTTCAGGGGCTACTGAGGGAGTCCTGGACTAGGGGGTGTCCGGATAGCCGAGCTATCACCGTTGGCCGGACTCCTAGACTATGAAGATACAAGATTGAAGACTTTGTCCCGTGTCCGGATGGGACTTTCCTTGGCGAGGAAGGCAAGCTTGGCGATACGGATATGTAGATCTCCTACCATTGTAACCGACTGTATGTAACCCTAGCCCCTCTCTGGTGTCTACATAAACCGGAGGGTTATAGTCCGTAGGACGAACAACAATCATACCATAGGCTAGCTTCTAGGGTTTAGCCTCTCTGATCTCGTGGTAGATCTACTCTTGTACTACCCATATCATCAATATTAATCAAGCAGGAGTAGGGTTTTACCTCCATCGAGAGGGCCCGAACCTGGGTAAAAACATCATGTCCCTTGTCTCCTGTTACCATCCGCCTAGACGCACAGTTCGGGACCCCCTACCCGAGATCCGCCGGTTTTGACATCGACGGCTGTCATTCCAGAAGTGCAAAATCTTATTCCGCCAATCCGTAAGCACACTTACGCCCCTGACGTTGATCCGACTGAGCTTATAAGTGAAGAGGCTGTCTTTTAGGCCTTAACCCAGATTGACTGGACTACCACTGACTTCCAGCCATTGGATGTGGAGGAGGAGGCTGAACCGACGCTAGATGACCCATCTACTTTACATCAATATGGCGATGAAGCTTGATCCGGCAATCCGGTTGATACATCAGAAACTGTCCGGTTTAAAACAATTCCATATTTTGGGCTATGAAGTGCCTTGTAATAGGATAGCAAAAATACTTTGATCTGCTGCCATCGTGTAGTAGAAGATACTTTATGTGATCCACCATGATAATTTCAATGTTGGTTCATATATCATAATATGAAATCCCGATGTCTGCAGAAAAAAGAAATTGTCCTGGCGGTTTACCGCCGACCGGGTCATAATGCCCAAGATAAGGCCTGATTGATAATCAAACCATCAGAAATATGAAATGACTCATACCTGTTATGTAATATCACTTAGTTGGTTTACCAACTTTGACTGTAATAAGGGTGAAGACCCAAATCTGTAATTCTTATATAACTCCATCACGTACTGATGGCGTATAATAAGTCATTTCGGGTGATGATAAACACCAGATGAACAAAACTGGCGACAAGTAGTCAAAGCCAGGCCGGGTTAACAAACTCCGGTTTGATAATAAGGTTTGTCAACTTGTAGTTGAAAACCAAGCCGGTTTAAGGAACACCAGGATAATAAGATGACTGATAAGTCATACCAGGCCAAAGAAACCGGTTTAACATAAAATTTATCAAAAGAGAAGTGACAAACGCAAATAAAACCGTGTAGTCGAGGCTTTTCAAGGGCTGCCAGGCCCAAATTCGAGGCTTTTCATGGGCTGCCAGGCCACTGAGTTGAACCATTTAACAAAGCCTTTTAAGATGGACCTCCAACTAACCAATCACCGTTTTAACTTTGACAAGTTCAGGGTCTCAATGAGAGTAACTGTCAAACGTTCGGAGGGTCATGCCATGATTACCTGGATAGGAGTTTCTTACTTGATGAAGGCAGGTTAACCCGGGGTTTTAGGTAAATATACCAGGCTTCCAAGCCGTGGGTCGATACCCAGCTACAAGGGTCCTTTCAAACTCCTTGGTATTTGACACAAGAAGCCCCCAAGTAACGTGATGAGCTGTACTCATTGGGTGCCTATGTTTGAGCTGTGCATAGCATCCAGACTCTCTTTGGCCCCTTGGGTGTGAAGCTCCCAAGCTATGTTGTGGCATGATAGCCGGTTTAACAGGTAGTACTCCGCTTTGTCAGTTGAGGCCCCCATGTAACTCAAAGGATATATGAGAAAAATAGCAGAGGCCCTGCTTATAGCAAGGATGCTGGTTTATTTATTGATCATAATATATACATTGTCGAAATATGTACATAAGAAAAACCTATGGCTCAAGTGTAGTAAGGCCGTAGGAGAGCTATGTTCCACGGCCGCCGGGTCTCCTCCTCGGAGCTGCATGAGTTGTCTCGAACGTCAATGAGGTAGTATGATCCGTTGTGCAGATTTTTGCTGACCACAAAGGGCCCTTCCCAAGGCGGGGATAACTTGTGCATGTCGGTCTAATCCTGGATGAGCTGGAGCACCAAGTCGCCTTCTTGAAAGGTTCTTGTCCTAACCCGGCGGCTATGATAACGCCGCAGGTCTTGTTGATAAACCGCCGATCGAGCCAGAGCCATGTCCCGTTTCTCATCTAACAAGTACAGCGCCTCTTGGCGTGCTTGCTCGTTGTCCGCTTCAACATAATTAGCAACCCGGGGCGAGTCATGACGAATATCACTTGGTAGGACTGCCTCTGCCCCGTATACCATGAAGAAAGGTGTGTAACCTGTTGATTGATTGGGGGTGGTGTTGATGCTCCATAACACAGAAGGCAATTCTTCCACCCAACACCCTGGCGTCCGCTTTAAGGGAATCATGAGCCAAGGTTTAAGACCCTTCAAAATTTCTTGATTGGCTCGCTCCGCTTGTCCGTTGGATTGAGGGTGCGCCACAGATGCTAAGTCAAGCCGGATGTGCTCTCTCTGACAGAAATCCTCCATCTCACCTTTGGAAAGGTTTGTACCATTGTCCGTTATAATACTGTGTGGAAAGCCAAAGCGGAAGATAATCTTTTTGAGAAATTGAACCGCCGTAGCTGCATCACACTTGCTGACAGGCTCCGCTTCAACCCACTTGGTGAATTTATTAACTACCACCAACAGGTGAGTCTTCTTATCCTTGGAACGCTTAAAGGGCCCCACCATATCAAGCCCCCAAGTAGCAAAAGGCCAAGTGATAGGAATAATCCGTAGTTCTTGAGCCGGAACATGAGCTCTGCGTGAATTTTTTTGACAGGCATCACATCACTTTACCAGATCCTCCGCATCAGCATGAGCTGTCAACCAGTAGAACCCATGACAAAAAGCTTTTGCAACCAGGGACTTTGAACCAGCATGATGACCACAATCCCCTTCATGAATTTCCCGTAGGATCTCTTGGCCTTCTTCCAGAGAAACACAACGCTGAAATACGCCTGAAACACTACAGTGATGTAAGTCGCGATTGTGAACAACCATGGACTTGGATCGCCGGACTATCTATCAAGCCAGGACTTCATCATCTGGTAACTCACCCCGGTTCATATACGCCAGATATGGAACCGTCCAATCCGGTACAACGTGCAAAACGGCCACCAATTGAGCCTCCAGATCAGGAACAACCAAATCCTCTTCTGTAGGCAACTTAACAGACGGGTTATGCAAGATATCTAAAAAGGTATTGGGGGGTACCGGTTTACGCTGAGATCCAAGCCGGCTTAAAGCGTCTGCTGCTTCGTTTTTGCGCCGATCGATATGCTCAACCTGATACCCTTTGAAGTGACCTGCCACAATATCCACCTCACGTCTGTAAGCCGCCATGAGTGGATCCTTAGAATCCCAGGTACCAGAAACTTGCTGAGCCACCAGATCAGAATCTCCAAAACAACGAACTCGACTTAAGTTCATTTCTTTAGGCACACGGAGACCATGGAGTAAAGCTTCGTATTCAGCTGCATTGTTAGTATAGGGAAACATCAAGCGGAGAACATAGCAAATTTTATCACCTCGAGGGGAAGTAAGGACAACTCCAGCCCCCGAGCCCTCCAACTGCCTGGATCCATCAAAATGAAAGGTCCAGTATGTATTATCCGGTTTATCTTCTGGTGCTTGCAACTCGGTCCAATCATTGATAAAGTCCACAAGGGCCTGAGATTTGATGGCTGTTCGAGGCACATACTTCAAACCGTGTGGACCAAGCTCAATTGCCCACTTTGCAACCCGGCCAGTCGCTTCCCTGTTTTGAATTATATCGCCCAAAGGAGCAGAACTAACCACTGTGATGGGATGGCCTTGAAAGTATTGCTTGAGTTTTCGACTTGCCATAAAAACCCCATACACCAACTTCTGCCAATGTGGATAGCGTTGTTTTGACTCGATCATGACTTCACTAATGTAGTATACAGGTCGTTGAACCGGGTATTCCTTCCCAGCCTCCTTATGCTCAACCACAATTGCCACACTGACTGCTCGGGCATTGGCAGCCACGTATAACAGCAAGGGCTCATTATCAACCGGAGCTGCAAGAACCGGCGGTTCAACCAACTGCTGCTTTAGCTCCTCAAAAGCCGCATTGGCTGCATCACTCCAGACGAAGTCCTCTGTCTTTTTCAACATCTGATACAAAGGAATTGCCTTCTCTCCCAAACGGCTGATAAATGTGCTAAGGGCTGCAATCCGACCTGCCAGACGCTAAACATCATTGATACACTTCGGTTTAGCCAGGGATGTAATCGCCTTGATTTTTTCTGGATTAGCCTCAATGCCCCTGTTGGATACCGGAAAACCTAAGAGCTTGCCTGCCGGAACACCAAAAACACATTTATCCGGATTAAGCATCATTTTGTAAACCCGAAGATTGTCAAACGTCTCCTTGAGGTCATCTATCAGTGTTTCCTTCTTTCTGGATTTTACCACAATGTCATCCACATAGGCATGAACATTACGCCCAATCTGTGTGTGAAGACAATTCTGCACACAACGTTGATAAGTTGCTTGGGCACTCTTGAGCCCAAAGGGCATAGAAACATAGCAGAAGGCTCCAAAGGGAGTGATGAAGGCTGCCTTCTCCTGGTCCTTAACTACCATCTTGATCTGATGATAACCTGAATAAGCATCCAAAAAACTCAGGCGCTCACAACCCGCCGTTGCATCAATGATCTGATCAATACGCGGGAGAGCAAAGGGATCGGCCGGACAAGCTTTATTCAAGTCCGTGTAGTCCACACACATACGCCAAGTGCCGTTTTTCTTAAGAACAAGCACCGGATTAGCCAGCCATTCAGGATGAAACACTTCAACGATAAACCCAGCAGCCAACAGCCGGGCTACCTCCTCACCAATTGCCTTACGTCTTTCCTCATTAAAGCGACGAAGAAATTGCTTGACCGGTTTAAACTTGGGATCAATATTAAGAGTGTGCTCAGCGAGTTCCCTCGGTACACCTGGCATGTCAGAAGGCTTCCATGCAAAAATGTCCCGGTTCTCACGGATGAACTCGATGAGTGCGCTTTCCTATTTCGGATCCAGATTTGTGCTGATGCTGAACTGCTTGGACGAATCACCAGGTACGAAGTCAACAAGTTTAGTCTCGTCAGCTGGTTTGAAATGCAAGGTTGGGTCATGCTCAGTGGTGGGTTTCTTCAAAGGGTTCATATCTGTCGGATCAACATTTTCCTTCTAAAACTTTAGCTCCTCTGTAGCACAAACCGACTCAGCATAGGCCGCATCACCTTCCTCGCAATCCAAAGTAATTTTACAACTTCTGTGAACCATAATAGTCCCTTTATGACCCGGCATCTTGAGCTGCAAGTAAATATAACAAGGCCTCGCCATGAATTTTGCATAAGCCGGTTGCCCAAACAGTGCGTGGTACGGGCTCTGGATTCTCACCACTTCAAAGGTCAATGTTTCAGACCGAGAGTCATGTTCATCACCAAACACAACTTCCAAAGAGATCGTACCTACAGGATATGCCGATTTACCTAGTACCACACCATGAAAAATAGTGTTGGACGGTTTAAGACTCTTGTCTTTCAACCCCATGCGACGAAAGGTCTCATAATACAGAATGTTGATACTGCTTCCTCCATCCATGAGTACCTTGGTGAACTTATAACCTCCCACCTGAGGCGCCACCACCAAAGCCAGGTGACCCGGATTGTCAACCCGGGGCGGATGATCCTCCCTACTCCACACAATAGGTTGTTCGGACCACCGCAGATAACGTGGTACTGCCGGTTCAACAGCATTGACTGCCCTCTTGTGAAGCTTCTGATCACGCTTGCACAAACTAGTGGTGAACACATAATACTGGCCACTATTCAACTGTTTTGGGTGACTCTGGTAACCCGACTGCTGCTGATTTCCTTGATTATTCTGCTGGTTATTACCACCTTGGTTGTTCTGGTTGCCCTGATTATTCTGAAATCCAGAGTTCGAGCTGCCGCCACCATGAAAACCTGGACCTGAACCACCTGATGGACCCTGATCATATGGGAAAAGATCAGAGTTTTTGAACTCCTTCATAATGTTACAATCCTTCCGGAGATGCGTTGCAGGAACCTCCTTGGTCCCGTGCTTTGGGCAGGGCTGATTCAACAAGCGCTCCAGATTCATTCTGCTACCGCGCTGGGGCGGTTTACCCTTACGACGCTGCACATTAGCGTTAGCCACAAAATCTGAATCCGCCTTACGCTTACCGTTATTCCCATGGCCTCCTTGGTTGTGCTGCTGTCCCTTTGCACCGCCGTTCTTCTTTCCCTTCTCCGGTTTCTCATCATCAGAATCGGGATCCTTGGTATTATCAGAATCGGCATACTTAACCAAGGCTGCTATGAGGGTTCCCATGTCGTTGCAGTGGCGCTTGAGCCGTCCCAACTTCATCTTCAGTGGCTTAAACCGGCAATTGCGCTCCAGCGTTATGATCGCTTGACAAGCGTTAATCCGGTCGGACGAATGCAAAACTTCTGAAACCCGGCGTACCCAATGAGTTGTTGACTCGTTCTCCCCTTGAACACAAGCATCCAGGTCCACAATGGACATGGGCTGTTTGCACGTGTCTTTGAAATTGGCTATAAACCGGGCCTTCAGCTGATCCCACGACTCGATGGAGTTAGCTGGCAAATTTTTCAACCAAGTACGGGCCGTCCCTTCTAACATCATCGTGAAGTACTTTGCGCAGGCCGCTTCATCCACATCTAGCATCTCCATTGCCATCTCATAACTCTTGACCCATGCCTCAGGTGGCTGATCCGCAATATAATTAGGAACTTTACATGGACCCTTGAAATCTTTGGGCAGACGTATATTACGGAGAGCCAGAATAAGACACGGCACTCCCCAGGAACTGAAGGCAAGCCCGGTGCCTCGGTCTACTGACGCCGCTGGCTGAACCGGGGCGGGTTGATGACGACCCAAAGCGGCCTCCCTTCGTGCTCTGCCATTATCAACCACGTCTTGAGCATTACGACGCCGAGCACTGCTAGACACTTCCGGTTCATCCATGTGCCTGCTATAGCTTGGGCTTGGACGAGGGGTTGAATGAATTCTATCCCGGCTATAGGAATAAGCCTGCTGCTATACCACGGCGGTTTGAAGAAGGTCCCTAGCCCGCCGTGTTTCAATTGCTGCCAGTGAATCACCCTCCATCGGAATGGCTTCCAGGCGAGATGCTGCGGCAATCATGTTATCTAGAGGGCTCGAGAAGTGACCCGACGGTGTAGACACGTATTGTGGTGGGTTATCTGTTTGCCGGGGTGGTTCTGTTATCCGTAGTTGATCCGGAGCTGTCCTAGGCGCATCAATCCGGTTTGCAGCTGCCGGATTGCTCGGCCCATCGCCTGGCGTTTGAAAGAGATTTAATCCTTCATAGACCGGCGACAGACGAGACCAGTACTTCCTTCGCATTATATCCTCTGATGCGGTCCGATCCAGCATGAGCCGATAATTCTGCGCCTGTATCTGCTTTGACTGGGCATCCAAAGCGGCCGGTTCTTCAGCCATCCTAGCATCCTCAGTTGCCAGGTCCTCCTTAGCCTGTGTTATCTGGTCCTTCAGCTTCGCAATGTCCCCATTGTGTTGATCCCGCGTCTCTGGGGTGACTACCGTGGTTAACAAAGTCGCCCAGGCATCCATCAAACCGGAGAGGACTTGAGCCGGTCGGTGCGCCGGGACTCCTGCGGCAGCTGCTGATCCGGTATTCATTGCCGCTGTAGATGAAGACTGCAAAGTGGGCTTTGTTCCGACCATGTAAACGGCAACCCGAGTTGGCGGTTCAAGGAGGTCTGGAATACTGTTGCCATCGGAATATCCTTCGAACACACCGTTATGAACCTGGTACAAGGACTCGGTTTCGCCAGTGGATGACTCGCCGTCGGAATAGACGGCCGTCTCGCCTTCAGACATCGGTTCAGATCCGATCTCATGGACACATCCTACTAATACACGCTTCATGCCAGGCTTAACCCGGGCTGGACTCGCACGCTGAGCCGTTTCGACGAGGTCGGTGGAGATGTCCGGCTCAGGGCCCGGTTCGCCGATCTTGTCGATGAAGACATGAATTCCTCCAAAGGGGACGCGGTACCCGTACTCGATTGAGCCGGCCTCGGGCCCCACCCTTCGTCATCGATGTAGAGCTTGCCGCGACGACTCTTGGTCAACTGGCCGACCACGTACCCCTTAAGTCCTTCAGAGCTGCCCTTCAAGAACTCGAAACCACCGTGCGATAGCCCCACGGTGGGCGCCAACTGTCGTGGAATTAACACGTTAGATGTCCTCAAGAAAGGACTTAGTCGCGGAGCCATCGCTACGGGTTAGCTTGAAGGGGTTAAACCGGACAAGGGACATGGGAATTTATACTAGTTCGACCCCTTCGATGAAGGTAAAAGCCTACGTCTAGTTGTGATGGAAATGATTGGGTTTCGATGATCAGGGAGCAGATACGCTTTGCCTGAGTCTCGAGTTGTCATCCCTGAACCGCCGTCGGGTCGTCCCTTTATATACACAGGTTGACGCCCGACCGGTCTACAGAGTCCCGAAACCGACTCATACAAGGGTCCGGCTCGGTCTCTCCTTTCCTAACTTACAACACAAGTTACATAACCATGGCGGTTTGCTATCATGGGCCCTAATCCGCCTTTGCTCCGGCCCTCTAAGCTTCATAGTAAAATGACATCTTCTGAGTCTTCATGGGCTTCGCTATGGTTGAGGGTAAACCGACCCCTCCTGGGCAGTTTATACTTAATAGTTATATCCCCAACACCGGGTCTATTTTCCATCATATAAGTTTCTGATCTACAATATTAGTTTCCGATCTACTATTTTTGCAATCTTTTACTTTCCGTTCTATAAACCAAAAAAAGATACTAAACCTCAATTCCAAGAAATTATATCTTCTAGCAAGACATTCACCGAGCAAGCGGAAATCCTTTTGAAAGAAGCTATTCAGGAACAGCTGAACCCACTTTAGTAGAGGGGCATACTATTTCTTTACACCCATTAGTGTGTAAGGGTTTCAATGCAAACTTTGATGGAGATCAAATGGCTGTTCATCTACCTTTATCCTTGGAAGCTCAGACAGAAGCCCGTTTGCTTATGTTTTATCATACGAATCTCTTATCTCATACCAAAAATATTTACTTTATCTCTATCAGATCTCACTTTAGCAAGTAACCATGAAGGGACTCACAACCCCTTTATCACGTTGGGTGCAAGTTTTTTGATTGTTTGTGCAGGTATTCAGTGATTTGTGCGTTATCTCCTTTTGGATTGATACCTTGGTTCTCAAACTGAGGGAAATACTTATCTACTTTGCTGCATCACCCTTTCCTCTTCAAGGGAAAAACCAACTCAAGCTCAAGAAGTAGCAACGAGCAAGTAACGGTAACGGTAACAAAAGTGCAGCAAGGTAGCCCAATCCTTTTTGTAGAAAAGGACGGGCCAGAATGGTCTCTTATAATAAACAAAGCGTTCTTGAGGGCACACGGGAATTTCATCTAGTCACTTTCATCATGTTGATTTGATTCTCGTTCGCTACTTTGATAATTTGATATGTGGGTGGACTAGTGCTTGGGTGCTGTTCTTACTTGAAGAAGCCTCCCACTTATGATTAACCCCCATGCAAGCATCCACAACTACAAAATAAGAATTAAAATGAAAATCTAACCATAACATTAAACATATGGATCCAAATTCTCCCCTTACGAAATAGCGCATAAACTAGGGTTTAAGCTTCTGTCACTCTAGCAACCCATCATCTAATATGTACTCCACAATGCATTCCCTTAGGCCCAAATATGGTGAAGTGTCATGTAGTCGACATTCACATAACACCACCAAGGGAATCACAAAATACATATCATCAAAATATCAAACGAATATCAAATTCATGATTACTGGCAACATGAATTCTCCCATGGCCTCAAGAACAAAGGCAACTACTCACAAATAATATCCATGCTCAAGATCAGAGGAATATTAAATAGCATAATGGATCTAAACATATAATCTTCCACCAAATAAACCATCTTGCATCAACTACAAGATGTAATCAACACTACTAGTCACCCAGAGGTACCAATCTAAGGTTTTGATACAAAGATTAAACACAAGAGATGAACTAGGGTTTGAGATGAGATGGTGTTGTTGAAGATGTTGATGCAGATTGGCCTCCCAAAGATGAGAGGGTTGTTTGTGATGATGATGGCTTCGATTTCCCTCTCCGGGAGAGAAGTTCTCCTAGAAGAATCGCTCCGCCGGAGGGCAAAAGTGCTCCTGCCCAAGTTCCGCCTCGAGACGGCGGCACTCTGTCCCGAAAGCCCCCCCCCCCTTATTTTTTCTAGGTCAAAAGACCTTATGTACCAGAAGATGGGCACCAGAGGTGGGCCAGGGAGCCCACTACCCACCAGGGCGCGCGTGGAGGGGGTGGCGCGCCCTGGTGCCTAGTGGGCACGTGGGTGCCCCCTCTGGTATTTATTCAAATATTTTTACATTTCCAAAATAATTCGCCGTGAAATTTCAACTCATTTGGAGACGTGTAGAATAGGTATCTCTAACATAGCTTTTTTAGGTCCAGTGTTATATTGCATAAAAATACTATAAATAGTAGTAGGAAAACATGATGCAAAATGGATGTATCAATTCCCCCAAGCTTAGACCTTGCTTGTCCTCAAGCGAAACCCAATATCAAGAATCATGTCCACATGTTTATAGAGAGGTGTCGATGAGAAAAAATACGAACATAGTAGTATTATGCTTATTATTATAACATCAATAAACTTTATCATAAAACTTCTTATGAGTAAGTAACAATTCATCACAACATCGAAGTAGAAAGCATAAACTTTCTTGAAAACTAACAAACTATGTTCTCAGTCAACTTTGCAGTTGCAATCCATCATATTTTCAGGAAGGGTCTGGTATCGGAGCCTTTTTGGCAAGTCCACATACTCAACCATCATTTAGTCTTCTATGATTGCTAACACTCACAGCATATATATGAGCAAAAAGTTTCAACCGGACACATAGAAAGATAGGGGTTTATATTTTCACCTCCCAACTTATTCACCTGAAGGGTGATGTCAACAATAATAACTCATGATCGCTCATATCCAACTGGATATATGTGCCTAGATCTTTTCTCACCACATGGTGCTTGCAAAAGAGAAAATAAAAAGGAATGTAGGAAACACTTTGACTCTTGCATAAAAGTTAATACATAAAAGTAAAAGATAGGCCCTTCGCAGAGGAAGCAAAGCTTGTCATGCGCTTTTTGATTTTGTAAGCACAATCTCTTCATGCAAAAGAACATCACGTTATATTGCCCCTTATGATAGCAACCTTTATTATGCAGTTTGTCGCTTTTATTACTTTGCCATCATAAGTTCGTACAACGCTTATTTTCCTTTACACTAAAAGATCAAACACATTTAGAAGCAACTTTTATTGCCCTTTTGCACTGATGAACAACTTACTTGAAGGATCTTACTCAACCCATAGGTAGGTATGGTGGACTTTTAAAACATGAATTTGGGTTTAAGGTTTTCGGATGCACAAGTAGTATCTCTACTTGGTGCGGATTTTTGGCTAGCAAAGATACTGGGCAAGCACCACATGTTGGAGGATCCATGACAATATAACTTCTATGTGAATATGAACAAACATAAATCATTACATTGTCTTCCTTGTCCAAAACGCCAACAATTTGACATAATGTATTTAATGGAGGCTCACAATCATAAAAGATGTCCAAGATGGTATATTTGCATGTGAATCTTCTCTTCCCTTATTAATCCTCCCATGAGTTGCACCATTGACCAATGCTAAGTTTGTCAACTTTCAATAAATTTTATCACTTATACTTTTCCTTACGTGATCTCATTACTTACCATAAGATTAGTTTATGATCTTATTCGTTATTTCCTTTATTTTTATTGAAACATAAAAGTAAAGAAGCAAATACTCAAACTAATCTTTATTATATAACTCTCACTCGATTACATAGATAGATAGATCACGAAACTAGCAGTCGAAAATAGATCGTACTGAACTTTTATTCAACTGAATCACAAAATAACCAAATATCGAACTAAAATCCGGTGAGGATAATAGAAGTGATGGTGATATCATACCGGGGCATCTTCCCAAGCTTGGCACAAGCCAAGGGGAGTGCCCATACCTATCTACTCAAATCTCCTTCTTTGGTGATGATGGTGATGGTGTTGGTGATGAGGTAGTAGTGGCTTTGCACTTCAGCTTCAACAGGTACTCCAATCTACGGTTGATGCTCCGAAGGGCGATGTTTTGTTCTTCCAACAAAATAACTTCACGAGTGAGATATGTATTCTGAACCCGTATCATCTCAAAGGCACTTAAAACCTCGATTTTAGTGGGGGTGACATGATTATAGTAGGGTTGAAGGATGTCTTCCTCTTTCTCAGCCTCTCCCATGAGCTTTGCTTGCCCCCTTCTTGAGCCCGATCCCCCACAACTTCCTCGACCTTGTCCTCCCTGGTGGCTGATGATACGTCTCCAACGTATCTATAATTTTTGATTGCTCCATGCTACTTTATCTACTGTTTTGGACTATATTGGGCTTTATTTTCCACTTTTATATTATTTTTGGGACTAACCTATTAACCAGAGGCCCGGCCCAGAATTGCTGTTTTTTTGCCTATTTCAGTGTTTCGAAGAAATGGAATATCAAACGGAGTCCAAACGAAATGAAACCTTCGGGAACGTGATTTTCTCACCGAACGTGATCCAGGAGACTTGGACCCAACTCCAAGAAGTGCCAGAGGCGGTCACGAGGGTGGAGGGCGCACCCCCTGGGCGCGCCCCCTACCTCGTGGGCCCCCTGCTGCTCCACCGACGTACTCCTTCCTCCTATATATACCTACGTATCCCCAAACGATTAGAACAGGAGCCAAAAACCTAATTCTACCGCTGTAACCTTCTGTATCCACGAGATCCCATCTTGGGGCCTGTTCCGGAGCTCCGCCGAAGAGGGCATCCACCATGGAGGGCTTCTACATCAAAACCATAGCCCCTCCGATGAAGTGTGAGTAGTTTACTTCAGACCTTCGGGTCCATAGCTAGTAGCTAGATGGCTTCTTCTCTCTTTTTGGATCTCAATACAATGTTCTCCTCCTCTCTTGTGGAGATCTATTCTATGTAATCTTCTTTTTGCGGTGTGTTTGTTGAGACCGATGAATTGTGGGTTTATGATCCAGTATTATCTATGGAAATATTTGATTCTTCTCTGAATTCTTTTATGTATGATTGAGTTATCTTTGCAAGTCTCTTCGAATTATCCTTTTTGGTTTGGCCAACTAGATTGGTAGTTCTTGCAATGGGAGAAGTGCTTAGCTTTGGGTTCAATCTTGTGGTGTCCTTAACCAGTGACAGAAAGGGTTGCAAGGCATGTATTGTATTGTTGCCATCGAGGATAACAAGATGGGGATTTTATCATATTGCACGAATTTATCCCTCTACATCATGTCATCTTTCTTAAGGAGTTACTCTGTTTTTAACTTAATACTCTGGATGCATGCTGGATAGCGGTCGATGAGTGGAGTAATAGTAGTAGATGCAGAATCGTTTCGATCTACTTGTCTCGGACGTGATGCCTATATACATTATCATTACCTAGATATACTCATAACTATGCTCAATTCTGTCAATTGCTCAACAGTAATTTGTTCACCCACCGTAGAATATCTATGCTCTCGAGAGAAGCCACTTGCGAAACCTATGGCCCCCGGGTCTATTCTCATCATATCAATCTCTATCGCTTTATTTACTTGCTTTGTTTTTTACTTTGCCTTTTACTTTTCACTTTGCATCTATCTATCAAAAATGCCAAAAAAATTATTTATCATCTCTATCAGATCTCACCCTCGTAAGTGACCGTGAAGGGATTGACAACCCCTAATCGCTTTGGTTGCGAGTAGCTATCGTTTTGTGTAGGTACGATGGACTTGTGCATGGTCTCCTACTGGATTGATACCTTGGTTCTCAAAAACTGAGGGAAATACTTACGCTACTTTGCTGCATCATCCTCTCCTCTTCGGGGAAATCCAACGCAGTGCTCAAGAGGTAGCAAGAAGAATTTCTGGCGCCGTTGCCAGGGAGGCTCACGCAAGCAAGTCAACCATACCAAGTACCCATCACAATCCCTATCTCTCGCATTACATTATTTGCCATTTGCCTCTCGTTTTGCTCTCCCCCACTTCACCCTTGCCGTTTTATTCGCCCTCTCTTTCCCAATCTCCTCCTCTCTTTCCCGTTTGCCTTTTTCCCATTGCCTTTCTGTTTGCTTGTGTATTGGATTACTTGTTGCCATGGCGCAAGATAATACCAAATTGTGTGATTTCTCGAATACCAATAATAATGATTTCCTTAGTACTCCGATTGCTCCTCTTAATAATGATGAGTCTTGTGAAATCAATACCGCTTTGTTGAATCTTGTTATGAAAGATCAATTCGCCGACCTTCCTAGTGAAGATGCCGCTACTCATCTAAACAATTTTGTTGATTTGTGTGATATGCAAAAGAAGAAAGATACGGATAACAATATTGTCAAATTGAAGTTATTTCCGTTTTCACTTAGAGATCGTGCTAAAGTTTGGTTTTCATCTTTGCCTAAAAATAGTATTGATTCTTGGAACAAGTGCAAAGATGCTTTTATCTCTAAGTATTTTCCTCCCGCTAAGATCATCACTCTTAGGAACGATATCATGAATTTTAAACAACTTGATCATGAGCATGTTGCCCAATCTTGGGAAAGAATGAAATTGATGCTTCGCAATTGCCCTACTCATGGTTTGAATTTATGGATGATCATACAAAATTTTTATGCCGGATTGAATTTTGCTTCTAGAAATCTTTTAGATTCGACCGTGGGAGGCACGTTTATGGAAATTACGTTAGGAGATGCTACCAAATTGTTGATAATATTATGGCTAATTATTCTCAATGGCACACCGAAAGATGTTCTAGTAAAAAAGTGCATGCTGTAGAAGAAATCAATGTTTTGAGTGAAAAGATGGATGAACTTATGAAGATATTTGCTCCTAAAAATACTCCTCTTGATTCCAATGATATGCCTTTGTCTACCTTGCTTGAGAATAATAATGAATCTATGGATGTGAATTTTGTTTGTAGGAATAGTTTTGGAAACAACGCGTATAGAGGGAATTTTAATCCTAGGCCTTATCCTAGTAATCCTTCTAATAATTATGGAAATTCCTACAACAACTCTTATGGAAATTTTAATAATATGCCCTCTGAATTTGAGAGTAGTGTTAAAGAGTTTATGAATTTGCAAAAGAATTTTAATGCTTTGCTTGAAGAGAAATTGCTTAAAGTCGATGATTTGGCTAGGAACATTGATAGAATTTCTCTTGAAATTGATTCTTTAAAGCTTAGATCTATTCCTCCTAAGCATGATATCAATGAGTCTCTCAAAGCCATGAGAATTTCCATTGATGAGTGCAAAGAAAGAACCGCTAGGATGCGTGCTTCCAAAGATGCCTTTATTAAAGCGTGTTCTTCCAATTCCTATGAAAATCAAGATGAAGATCTAAAAGTTATTGATGTGTCCCCTATCAAATCTTTGTTTTGCAATATGAATCTTGATGAAACTTAATATGATCTTCCTTTACCTAGAAGGCGTTCTAATAATTCGGAGTTTCTAGATCTTGATGATGAAATTGATGAAAGTGGGATTGAAATAAATAAAAACCTAGATGTTGCTAAACCCACTATTTTGGATCTCAAGGAATTTAATTATGAAAATTGCTCTATGATTGGTTGTATTTCCTTGTTGCAATCTGTCCTAGATTCTCCTCATGCTTATAGTCAAAATAAGGCCTTTACCGAACACATTGTTGATGCCTTGATGCAATCGTATGAAGAAAAACTTGAGTTGAAAGTTTCTATCCCTAGAAAACTCTATGATGAGTGGGAACCTACTATTAAAATTAAAATTAAAGATTATGAGTTTCATGCTTTGTGTGATTTGGGTGCTAGTGTCTCTACTATTCCCAAAGCTTTGTGTGATTTGCTAGACTTCTGTGATTTTGATGATTGCTCTCTAAACTTGCATCTTGCGGATTCCACTATTAAAAAACCTATGGGAAGAATTAATGATGTTCTTATTGTTGCAAAAAAGGAATTATGTGCCCGTAGATTTTATCTTTCTTGATATAGATTGCAATCCTTCATGTCCTATTATTCTTGGTAGACCTTTCCTTAGAACGATTGGTGCAATTATTGATATGAAGGAAGGGAATATTAGATTCCAATTTCCCTTAAAAAAGGGGATGGAACACTTCCCTAGAAAGAAAATAAAATTACCATATGAATCTATCATGAGAGCCACTTATGGATTGCCTACCAAAGATGGCAATACCTAGATCTATCCTTGCTTTTATGCCTAGCTAGGGGCGTTAAACGATAGCGCTTGTTGGGAGGCAACCCAATTTTATTTTGTGTTTTTTGTTTTTGCTTCTGTTTAGGAATAAATAATCCATCTAGCCTCTATTTGGATGTGGTTTTGTCTTTTGATTAGTGTTTGTGCCAAGTAGAACCTATAGGATAACCTACGATGATAGTTGATTTGATTCTGCTGAAAAACAGAAACTTTGCGCACACAAATATAGTTTTGTTAAATCACATAAACTTGATTTTGCGTTTATTCATTTTGCTTATGTTCAATAAATAAATTGTCCAGGACTTCCTATTTTCGTAGAATTTTTAGAGTTCCAGAAGTTTGCGTTAGTTACATATTGCTACAGACTGTTCTGCTTTTGACAGATTCTGTTTTGCGTGTGTTGTTTGCTTATTTTGATGAATCTATGGCTAGTAAAATAGTTTATAATCCATGGAGAAGTTGGAATACAGTAGATTTAACACCAATACAAATAAAGAATGAGTTCATTACAGTACCTTAGGTAGTTCTTTGTTTTCTTTCTCTAACGGAGCTCACGAGATTTCTGTTGAGTTTTGTGTTGTGAAGTTTTCAAGTTTGGGTGAATTCTTTTGATGGATTATGGAACAAGGAGTAGAAAGAGCCTAAGCTTGGGTATGCCCATTGCACCCCCAAGATAATCCAAGGACACCAAAAAGTCAAAGCTTGGGGATGCCCCGGAAGGCATCCCCTCTTTCGTCCACTTACATCGGTAATTTACTTGGAGCTATATTTTTATTCACCACATGATATGTGTTTTGCTTGGAGCGTCTTGTATTATTTGTGTCTTTGCTTGTTAGTCTACCACAATCATCCTTGCTATACACACCTTTTGAGAGAGCCATACATGAATTGGAATTTGTTAGAATACTCTATGTGCTTCACTTATATCTTTTGAGCTTGATAGCTTTTGCTCATAGTACTTCACTTATATCTTTCGAGCGTGATAATTTTTGCTCTAGTGCTTCACTTATATCTTTTAGAGCACGGTGGTGGATTTGTTTTAAAGAAACTATTGATCTCTCATGCTTCACTTAGATTATTTTGAGAGTTGTTAATAGCATGGTAATTTGCTTAATGTTAATATACTTGGTATTCAAGATATGCAAAACTTTCTTTTGAGTGAATTGAATACTAAGATAAGTTTGATGCTTGATAATTGTTTTGAGATATGGAGGTGATAATATCAAAGTCGTGCTAGTTGAGTAATTATGAATTTGAGAAATACTTGTGTTGAAGTTTGCAAGTCCCGTAGCATGCACGTATGGTTAAAGTTGTGTGACAAATTTGAAACATGAGGTGTACCTGGCTTGTGCATCCTTATGAGTGGCGGTCGGGGATGAGCGATGGTCTTTTCCTACCAATATATCCCCCTAGGAGCATGCGCGTAGTACTTGATTTTGATGGCTTCTAAATTTTTGCAATAAGTATATGAGTTCTTTTGACTAATGTTGAGTCCATGGATTATACGCACTCTCACCTTTCCGCCTTTGCTAGCCTCTTCGGTACCGAGCATTGCCCTTTCTCACCTTGAGAGTTGGTGCAAACTTCGCCGGTGCATCCCCAAACCCCGTGATACGATACGTTCTATCACACATAAACCTCCTCATATCTTCATCAAAACAGCTACCATACCTACCTATCATGGCATTTCCATAGCCATTCCGAGATATATTGCCATGCAACTTCCACCATCATCATCGTGACATACATTACTTTTGTCATATTGCCATTTCATGATCATGTAGTTGACATCGTATTTGTGGCAAGGCCACCATGCATTATTTTTCATACATGTCACTCTTGATTCATTGCACCATCCCGATACACCGCCGGAGGCATTCATATAGAGTCATATCTTGTTCTAAGTTTCGAGTTGTAATCCTTATGTTGTAATCAATAGAAGTGTGATGATCATCATTATTAGAGCATTGCCCAAAAAGAGAAAAAAATAAAAAAAAAGAAGAAAGGCAAAAAAAGGCCCAAAAAAAGGAAAAGAAAAAAAAGAAAAAAAAGAGAAAAGAAAAAAGGGCAATGCTACTATCTCTTTTTCCACACTTGTGCTTCAAAGTAGCACCTTGTTCTTCATGCAGTGAGTCTCATATATTGTGCTTCAAAGTAGCACCTTGTTCTTCATGTAGTGAGTCTCATAAGTTGTCTTTTATACTAGTGGGAATTTTCCATTATAGAACTTGGCTTGTATATTCCTACGATGGGCTTCCTCAAATGCCCTAGGTCTTCATGAGCAAGCAAGTTGGATGCACACCCACTAGTTTTCTTTTGTTGAGCATTCATAGATCACGAGGGTGGAGGGCGCGCCCCCCTGGGCGCGCCCCCCAACCTCGTGGGGCCCCTGCTGCTCCACTAACGTACTCCTTCCTCCTATATATACCTACGTATCCCCAAACGCTCAGAACAGGAGCCAAAAACCTAATTCCACCGTCGTAACCTTCTATATCCACGAGATCCCATCTTGGGGCCTGTTCCGGAGCTCCGCCGAAGAGGGCATCCACCATGGAGGGCTTCTACATGAACACCATAGCCCCTCCGATGAAGTGTGAGTAGTTTACTTCAGACCTTCGGGTCCATAGCTAGTAGCTAGATGGCTTCTTCTCTCTTTTTCGATCTCAATACAATGTTCTCCCCCTCTCTTGTGGAGATCTATTCGATGTAATCTTCTTTTTGCGGTGTGTTTGTTGAGACCGATGAATTGTGGGTTAATGATCCAGTATTATCTATGGAAATATTTGATTCTTCTCTGAGTTATGTATGATTGAGTTATCTTCGCAAGTCTCTTCGAATTATCCTTTTTGGTTTGGCCAACTAGATTGGTAGTTCTTGCAATGGGAGAAGTGCTTAGCTTTGGGTTCAATCTTGCGATGTCCTTACCCAGTGACAGAAAGGGTTGCAAGGCACATATTGTATTGTCGCCATCGAGGATAACAAGATGGTTTTTTTTATCATATTGCATGAATTTATCCCTCTACATCATGTCATCTTGCTTAAGGCGTCACTCTGTTTTTAACTTAATACTCTAGATGCATGCTGGATAGCGGTCGATGAGTGGAGTAATAGTAGTAGATGCAGAATCGTTTCGATCTACTTGTCTCGGACATGATGCCTATATACATGATCATTACCTAGATATACTCATAACTATGCTCAATTCTGTCAATTGCTCAACAGTAATTTTTTCACCCACCATAGAATATCAATGCTCTTGAGAGAAGCCACTAGTGAAACCTATGGCCCCCGGGTCTATTCTCATCATATCAATCTCTATCGATTTATTTACTTGCTTTGTTTTTACTTTGCCTTTTACTTTTCACTTTGCATCTATCTATCAAAAATACCAAAAATATTATTTATCATCTCTATCAGATCTCACCCTCGTAAGTGACCGTGAAGGGATTGACAACCCCTAATCGCGTTGGTTGCGATTAGCTATCATTTTGTGTAGGTACGAGGGACTTGTGCGTGGTCTCCTAATGGATTGATACCTTGGTTCTCAAAAACTGAGGGAAATACTTACGCTACTTTGCTGCATTGTCCTCTCCTCTTTGGGGAAATCCAACGCAGTGCTCAAGAGGTAGCAGCTGATACGTCTCCAACGTATCTATAATTTTTGATTGTTCCATGCTATTATCTTACCCCTTTTGGATGTTTATGGGCTTTATTTTACACATTTATATCATTTTTGGGACTAACCTATTAACCGGAGGCCCAACCCATATTGCTGCTTTATTGCCTGTTTCAGAATTTCGAAGAAAAGGAATATCAAACAGAGTCCAAACGGAATGAAACCTTTGGCAGCGTGATTTTTTTGGAAGAATATGATCTTGGAGACTTGGAGTTCACGTCAGAAGATCCTTGAGGCAGCCACGAGATAGGAGGGCGCCCCCCTGTAGGGCGCACCCCCTATCTCGTGGGCCCCTCGAGCACCTCCCTACCGACTTCTTTAGCCTATATATGCCTATGTACCCTAAAACCATCAAAAATCAAGATAGATCGAGTTCTGCCACTGCAAGCCTCCGTAGCCACCAAAAACCTCTCGGGAGCCCATTCCGGCACCCTGCCGGAGGGGGAATCCATCACCGGTGGCCATCTTCATCATCTCGGCGCTCTCCATGACAAGGAGGGAGTAGTTCACCCTCGGGGATGAGGGTATGTACCAGTAGCTATGTGTTTGATCTCTCTCTCTCTCTCTCTCTCTCTCTCTCTCGTGTTCTCTCTTGTGTTCCCTCTATGGCACGATCTTGATGTATCCCAAGCTTTGCTATTGTAGTTGGATCTTATGATGTTTCTCCCCCTCTACTCTCTTGTGATGAATTGAGTTTCCGCTTTGAAGTTATCTTATCGGATTGAGTCTTTTATGAGAATAGTTGATGTATGTCTTGCCGTGTTTATCTATGGTGACAATGGAATATAATGTGCCACTTGATGTATGTTTTGGTGACCAACTTGCGGGTTCCGCCCATGAACCTATGTATAGGGGTTGGCACACGTTCTTGACTCTCCGGTAGAAACTTTGGGGCACTCTTTGAACTACTTTGTGTTGGTTGGATGAATCTAAGATTGTGTGATGCATATCGTATAATCATGCCCATGGATACTTGAGGTGACAATGGAGTATCTAGGTGACATTAGGGTTGTTGATTTGTGTCTTAAGGTGTTATTCTAGTACAAACTCTTTTATAGATCGATCCGAAAGAATAACTTTGAGGTGGTTTCGTACCCTACCATAATCTCTATGTTTGTTCTCCACTATTAGTGGCTTTGGAGTGACTCTTTGTTGCATGTTGAGGGCTTGTTATATGATCTATCTATGTTATTATTGTTGAGAGAACTTGCACTAGTGAAAGTATGAACCCTAGGCCTTGTTTCCTATCATTGCAATACCGTTTACGCTCAATTTTATCATTAGTTACCTTGCTGTTTTTATTATTTCAGATTACAAATACCTTTATCTACCATCCATATTGCACTTGTATCACCATCTCTTCGCCGAACTAGTGCACCTATAAAATTTACCATTGTATTGGGTGTGTTGGGGACACAAGAGACTCTTTGTTATTTGGTTGCAGGGTTGTTTGAGAGAGACCATCTTCATCCTACGCCTCCTACGGATTGATAAACCTTAGGTCATCCACTTGAGGGAAATTTGCTACTGTCCTACAAACCTGTGCACTTGCAGGCCCAACAACGTCTACAAGAAGAAGGTTGGGTAGTAGACATCAAGCTCTTTTCTGGCGCCGTTGCCGGGGAGGCTAGGTAAAGGGCACTCACTCACACCCCGTCAACTAAGCTCTTTTCTGGCGCCATTGCCGGGGAGGTGAGTGCTTGAAGGTATATCTTTAGATATTGCAATCGAATCTTTTTGTTTCTTGTTTTATCACTAGTTTAGTTTATAAAAGAAAACTACAAAAAAATGGAATTGAGTTTGTCTCATACGCTTCGTCTTTTCAATATCTTTCATGAGTTTGATGGAAAGGAAAATTGTGCTCAAGTGCTAGAAGAAGAGTGCATTAAAATTCTTGGTACTAAATCTTTGAATGATGAGCATGATTGCAATGTTGTTAGTATAAACTCCTTGAATATCCGTAGTATTAATGATGGTTGCTCTAGTCTTGATGAAAATATCTCTTATGAGCATGTCAACTTTTGTGGAGTGCATGTTTGCATGAACACACCAAATAGAGAAGATATTTATTGCAAGAGGCATAAGCATTTAGAAACTAAATGGTTGCATGAAAGGCAAGGTGTGAGTGCTGAAAATTTAAAATTCCTTTGCCGTACTTGTGAACTTTGCAATGAACGTGGTCATTTACATCTCCTATGCAAATTGTTTCATGATCGAATCGTGTCCAAAAATTGTGATGATTTGATATCCATTGCTCATTACAATGAGCTTAGTTTACTTTTGGGTTATGAAGAATTGAAACGTTTACTTAAGGACCTTCCAGAATTTGCCCATAAGAAATTCCTTGATATTGATCTAGAAAACATTTATATGTTTTGTGCGGAGAATTGCATTGAAAATCCTTATATTGCCAATTACCTAAAGAAAAGAAAGCAAATAGAAGATGATGAAAATACTAATGAAAGGGAAGAGACTTCCCAATGTCCTCCTATTATTTCTCATGATGAATCAGGTAACGAGGAGGAGCTTTCTATTCAACCAATCTCATCAATAAGGAGCTCAAAGAGGAAGGTTGAACCCATAGATAATATGAATAAGAAAAAGAAAAGAAGGAGCAACAAAGGTAGAAAGGTATCCCTCCCAAATGATGTTGCTCCTACTACTCATTGTGATGATGATAATTGCTATACTATTGGTGCTATCAATATTTTTAATGATGAGAGTGATTATGCTTATGATATGAAAGGGCCCAAGCTTGGGGAAGCTATGTTTGATGAGGATGAAATATTTGAGAATATATTTGCTGGAATTAATGTTTGTCCCAAGCTTGGGGATGCTATGTTTAATGAAGATGATATTTTTAGCATCCCAAGTTTTGATATGCAAAGTTGTTATGATGATAGCATGCCTCCTACCTATGATGATTATATTGATGAAAGTGGGTTTGGAAGAGTGTCAACTTTAGGAAGTAGTGATCCCACTATTTTGGAGGATGTTGAATCTTATTGTGATGAATATGAAAGTGGATTTGGAAGAGTGTCAACTTTATTTAGTGATTCCACTATCTTGGGAGAGGTTTCAATCGATTATGATGAGAACGAAGTTGCTACTTATGATGATTATTGTGATGAAACTTATGCTATAAAAAGTAGTGATGATTATATTTACAAATCTTGTCATGATTATGATTACCCTTTTTCTGAACATTACTCTTTTAATGTGGAAACAATTTTTAGTGTTCAAGTCTCTTATGATACTCCCACTATTCCGAATGAGAAGAATTTTGCTTATGTGGAGAGTAGTAAATTTTCTATGCTTGTAGATCATGAAAAGAATGCTTTAGGTGCTGGTTATATTGTTGAATTCATTCATGATGCTACTGAAAATTATTATGAGGGAGGAATATATGCTTGTAGGAATTGCAATAATGTCAAGTTTCCTCTCTATGTGTTGAAAATCTTGAAGCTATGCTTGTTTTACCTTCCTATGCTAGTTGATTATTGTTCCCATAAGTTGTTTGCTCACAAAATCCCTATGCATAGGAAGTGGGTTAGACTTAAATGTGCTAGTCATATGCTTCATGATGCTCCCGTTATGTTTCAATTCTTATCTTTTATGTGAGCATCATTGTCATCATCATGCCTAGCTAGAAAGGCATTAAAGAAAAGCGCTTGTAGGGAGACCACCCAATATTTACCCTTACTGTTTTTGTGTGTTCACATGATTATGCTACTGTAGTAATCATGTTTTATAGCTTTTGTTTCAATAAAGTGCCAAGTAAGACCTTTAGGATAGCTTACGGTGATAGTTGTGTTGATCCTGCTGAAAATCAGAAACTTTTGCACCCAGTAAATTAGTTTTTTTAATTCACAGAAACGTGCTTCTGATCTGATTCTTTTTCTCTGGATTGGTACACAAATTTCTTAGGACTTCCTAATTTGGTAGGATTTTGGAGTTCCAGAAGTATATGTTTGATACAGATTACTACAGACTGTTCTGTTTTTGACAGATTCTGTTTTCTATGTGTTGTTTGCTTATTTTGATGAATCTATGGCTAGTATTAAGTGGTATGCACCATAGATAAGTTGGAATATAGTAGATATTACACCAATATGAATTAATAATTAGTTCATTACAGTACCTAAGTGGTGGTTTTATTTTATTATACTAACGGAGCTTACGAGTTTTCTGTTGAGTTTTGTGTTGTGGAGTTTTCAAGTTTTGGGTAAGGATTCGATGGACTATGGAATAAGGAGTGGCAAGAGCCTAAGCTTGGGGATGCCCAAGGCACCCCAAGGTAATATTCAAGGACAACCAAGAGCCTAAGCTTGGGGATGCCCCGGATGGCATCCCCTCTTTCGTCTTCGTTCATCGGTAAACTTTACTTGGAGCTATATTATTATCCACCACATGATATGTGTTTTGCTTGGAGCATCATTTTATTTTGTTAGTATTTGCTTTCTGTTATTTATAATAATGTTTTGCATCTTTAGTTTCAATAAAAAAGTCAAGGATAGCCTTTGCCATGCTTATTTTGCTAGTATACATGTTGCTGTTTGAAAACAGAAAGTTTACCGCTGTTGCAAAAATTCCCTAGAAAAGTCAGAGAATGATATAATATTGAAACCTTTTGCATAATGAGCTCTGATAAATTTCCTGCAGTGGGCATTTTATTTCATAAGTTTTGGAGTTAGGGAAGTATTGATACTCTTGCATCCTTTACAGACTGTACTGTTTTGGCAGATTGCTGTTATGTTTGCATTGTTTGCATATGTTTGCTTGTTTAATGATTCTATTTGTGGATAGGAGTATTAAATATGCAGAGGAATTTAGTATTCAATGTTGAATAATAATTTTAGTGATTTGTTACAGTAGAAAATGATAAAGTTTTGCATTGGTTTATACTAACCTATCTCACGAGTTCTTGTTGAGTTATATATGTGGATGAAGCTTTTGATAAAAAGAAGAAACCATGATATGATAGGAATTAAGGAGACACAAAATTTCAAGCTTGGGGATACTCAAGGCACCCCAAGATAATATTTCAAGAAGTCTCAAGCATGTAAGCTTGGGGATGCCCCGGTAGGCATCCCACCTTTCTTCTTCAACAACTATCGGTTAGTATTGGTTGAGCCTAAGTTTTTTGCTTCTTCACATGAGTTGTTCTGTCCTTGCAATGTCATTTTATTTTGTTTTGCTTTCTGCTTGATTAGAATACCAAGATCTGAAATTCCTTAATGTTAGAGAGTCTTCACATAGTTGCACAATTATTCGACTACTCATTGATCTTCACTTATATCTTTCGGAGTAGTTTGTCATTTGCTCTAGTGCATCACTTATATCTTTTAGAGCACGGTGGTGGTTATATTTTGTAGAAATTGCTAGTCTCTCATGCTTCACTTATATATTTTTGAGAGTCTTTTAGAACAACATGGTATTTGCTATGGTTACAAAGTTGGTCCTAGAATGATGAGCATCCAGGTTGGGTATAATAAAAACTATCATAGAAAGTGAATTGGATGCTATGATCAATATGATGCTTGATAATTGTTTTGAGATATGGAGGTAGTGATATTAGAGTCATGCTAGTTAAGGTGATTATGAAAAATACCTGTGTTAAGGGTTGTGATTCCCGTAGCATGCACGTATGGTGAACCGCTTTGTGATGAAGTTGGAGCACAATTTTATTTATTGAGTGTCTTATGAGTGGCGGTCGGGGACGAGCGATGGTCTTTTCCTACCAATCTATCACCCTAGGAGCATGCGCGTAGTGCTTTGGTTTTTGATGACTTCTAGATTTTTGCAACAAGTATATGAGTTCTTTTGATTAATGTTGAGTCCATGGATTATACGTACCCTTTCACCCTTCCACCATTGCTAGCCTCTCTTGTGCCGTGCAACTTTCGCCGGTACCATACACCCACCATATACCTCCCTCAAAACAGCCACCATACCTACCTATTATGGCATTTCCATAGCCATTCCGAGATATATTGCCATGCAACTTTCCACAGTTCCGTTCATATGACACGCATTACTTTTGTCATATTGCTCTTTGCATGATCATGTAGTTGACATCGTATTTGTGGCAAGGCCACCTTCATAACTTTCATACATGTCACTCTTGATTCATTGCATATCCCGGTACATCGCCGGAGGCATTCATATAGAGTCATATCTTGTTCTAGCTTTGAGTTGTAAATCCATAAAAGTGTGATGATCTTCATTATTAGAGCATTGTCCTAGTGAGGAAAGGATGATGAAGACTATGATTCCCCCACAAGTTGGGATGAGACTTCGGACTTTACAAAAAGAAAAAAAAAGAAAGAAAGAAAAAAGAAAGGCCAAAAATAAAAAAATAAAAAAAGGAAGGCCAAAGAAAAGAAAAAAAAGAAGAAGAAAAGAAAAAAAGGAAAAAAATGAGAGAAAAGAGAGAAGGGACAATGCTGCTATCTCTTTTTCCACACTTGTGCTTCAAAATAGCACCATGATCTTCATGATAGAGAGTCTCATATGTTGTTACTTTCATATACTAGTGGGAAATTTTCATTATAGAACTTGGCTTGTATATTCCAATGATGGGCTTCCTCAAAAGTGCCCTTGGTCTTCGTGAGCAAGCAAGTTGGATGCACCCCACTTAGTTTCTTTTGTTGAGCTTTCATATATTTATAGCTCTAGTGCATCCGTTGCATGGCAATCTCTACTCACTCACATTGATATCTATTAATGGGCATCTCCATAGCCCGTTGATACGCCTAGTTGATGTGAGACTATCTTCTCCTTTTTGTCTTCTCCACAACCACCATTCTATTCCACATATAGTGCTATGTCCATGGCTCACGCTCATGTATTGCGTGAAAGTTGAAAAAGTTTGAGATTATTAAAGTATGAAACAATTGCTTGGCTTGTCATCGGGGTTGTGCATGATTAAATACTTTGTGTGATGAAGATAGAGCAACAGCCAGACTATATGATTTTGTAGGGATAACTTTCTTTAGCCATGTTATTTTGAGAAGACATGATTACTTTGATTAGTATGCTTGAAGTATTACTGTTTCTTATGTCAACATGAACTTTTATTTTGAATCTTTTGGATCTGATCATTCATGCCACAATAAGGAAAATTACATTGAGAATTATGCTAGGTAGCATTCCACATCAAAAATTCTATTTTTATCATTTACCTACTCGAGGACGAGCAGGAATTAAGCTTGGGGATGCTTGATACGTCTCCAACGTATCTATAATTTTTGATTGTTCCATGCTATTATCTTACCCCTTTTGGATGTTTATGGGCTTTATTTTACACATTTATATCATTTTTGGGACTAACCTATTAACCGGAGGCCCAGCCCATATTGCTGTTTTATTGCCTGTTTCAGTATTTCGAAGAAAAGGAATATCAAACGGAGTCCAAACGGAATGAAACCTTCGGCAGCGTGATTTTTTGGAAGAACATGATCCTGGAGACTTGGAGTTCACGTTAGAAGATCCTCGAGGCAGCCACGAGATAGGAGGGCGCCCCCCCCTATAGGGCGCGCCCCCCTGTCTCGTGGGCCCCTCGAGCACCTCCTGACCAACTTCTTTCGCCTATATATGCCTACGTACCCTAAAACCATCAAAAATCAAGATAGATCGGGAGTTCCGCCACCGCAAGCCTCTGTAGCCACCAAAAACCTCTTGGGAGCCCGTTCCGGCACCCTGTCGGAGGGGGAATCCATCACCGGTGGCCATCTTCATCATCCCGGCGCTCTCCATGACGAGGATTGAGTAGTTCACCCTCGGGGCTGAGGGTATGTACCAGTAGCTATGTGTTTGATCTCTCTCTCTCTCTCTCGTGTTCTCTCTCCTGTTCCCTCTATGGCACGATCTTGATGTATCCCGAGCTTTGCTATTGTAGTTGGATCTTATGATGTTTCTCCCCCTCTACTCTCTTGTGATGAATTGAGTTTCCCCTTTAAAGTTATCTTAACGGATAGAGTCTTTTATGAGAACACTTGATGTATGTCTTGCCGTGTTTATCTGTGGTGACAATGGGATATCATGTGCCACTTGATGTATGTTTTGGTGACCAACTTGCGGGTTCCGCCCATGAACCTATGCATAGGGGTTGGCACACGTTCTTGACTCTCCGGTAGAAACTTTGGGCCACTCTTTGAAGTACTTTGTGTTGGTCGGATGAATCTGAGATTGTGTGATGCATATCGTATAATCATGCCCATGGATACTTGAGGTGACAATGGAGTATCTAGGTGACATTAGGGTTTTGGTTGATTTGTGTCTTAAGGTGTTATTCTAGTACGAAATCTTTTATAGATCGATCCGAAAGAATAACTTTGAGGTGGTTTCGTACCCTACCATAATCTCTACGTTTGTTCTCCGCTATTAGTGGCTTTGGAGTGACTCTTTGTTGCATGTTGAGGGCTTGTTATATGATCTATCTATGTTATTATTGTTGAGAGAACTTGCACTAGTGAAAGTATGAACCCTAGGCCTTGTTTCCTATCATTGTAATACCGTTTACGCTCACTTTTATCATTAGTTACCTTGCTGTTTTTATTATTTCAGATTACAAATACCTTTATCTACCATCCATATTGCACTTGTATCACCATCTCTTCGCCGAACTAGTGCACCTATACAATTTACCATTGTATTGGGTGTGTTGGGGACACAAGAGACTCTTTGTTATTTGGTTGCAGGGTTGTTTGAGAGAGACCATCTTCATCCTACGCCTCCTACGGATTGATAAACCTTAGGTCATCCACTTGAGGGAAATTTGCTACTGTCCTACAAACCTGTGCACTTGCAGGCCCAACAACGTCTACAAGAAGAAGGTTGTGTAGTAGACATCAGTGGCATTGTTTGGTTATTCACTCCTTAGTTCTATCTTTAGTAGCCAAGCATCTTCTTCTATGTCGTTGGAGGAGGGAGAATACATGATGCATGGCTTGACGGATCTGACAAAAAAACAACACAAAACAAGAACAGAGGATTTTTTTGTGATGCGGTGGTCAAATCGTTCGGGGGAGTATATAAAGAATTTTTATCTTGTGAAACAAGTATATCACAGGAAAATGGAGTCGAGAAGGTGCCTGAGGGACACACTACCCACCAGGGCATGCCAGGTGGGGCAGGCGTGCCCTGGTGCCTAGTGGGCACCTGGGTTGCCCTCCCGGTTGTTTCTTATTATTTTTTATTTTTTCTAATATTCCAAAACTAACAGAAAATATTTTTGCGGAATTTTTGGAGTCCCTTTACTTACCGTATCACGTACCTCTTCCTTTTCAGGGTTCTGGAGTGTTCTGGAAGGTTTCTGGAGTGTTCCTCCGATGTCATGGTTTGGATAATGTTAGTTTCAACATTAATAGGTGTACCTGAAATATAGTGCTTAATTCTTTGTCCATTGACCGCCTTCAGACTAGTGCCTTCGGCATTATTGATCTTGATAGCTCTAGAGGGATAAACTTCTTCGATGATATATGGTCCTTCCCATTTGGAAAGAAGTTTTCCTGTAAAAAAACTAAAACGAGAATTGTACAATAGAACATATTCACCAACTTTGAATTCCCGCTTTTGGATTCTTTTGTCATGCCATCGTTTGAGTTTCTCTTTGAATAGATTGACATTTTCATAAGATTGGGTTCTCAATTCATCTAGTGAGCTAATATCAAATAACCTCTTTCACCAGCAAGTTTGAAGTCATAGATGAGTTCTTTAATTGCCCAATATGCTCTATGTTCTAACTCAAGAGGCAAGTGAAAAGCCTTTCCTTAAACCATTTTGTATGGAGACATACACATAGGATTATTATAAGCTATTCTATAGGCCCAAAGTGTGTCATCAAGTTTCTTAGATCAATTCTTTAGGGACCTACTAACAATTTTTGGTAAAATTAACTTTATTTCTCTATTGCTAAGTTCAACTTGACCACTAGATTGAGGATGATAGGGTGATGCAATTCTATGGTTGACATCATATTTAGCAAGCAATTTACGGAAAGCACCATGAATAAAATGTGAACCACCATTAGTCATTAAATATCTAGGGACTCCAAACGTCGGGAAGATAATCTCTTTAATATTTTAATGGAGGTTTTATGATCAACACTACTAGTTGGGATAGCTTCTACCCACTTAGTGACATAATCAACAGCAACCAAAATATGTGTATACCCATTAGAGGAAGGAAAAGGTCCCATATAATCAAAGCCCCAAACATCAAATGGTTCAATAACAAGTGAATAATTCATAGGCATTTCCTGACGTCTACCAATATTACCAATTCTTTGACATTCATCACAAGATAAGACAAATTTACGAGCATCCTTGAAAAGAGTAGGCCAATAAAAACCAGATTGTAATACCTTGTGTGCAATTGTATCTCCCGCATGATGCCCTCCTTAAGCTTTGGAGTGACATTTCCATAACATTTGTTCCTGTTCATGCTCAGGTATACAAGTCTAATAATACCATCTACTCCTTATTTATATAAATGTGGGTCATCCCAAATGTAATGTCTTAAATCATAGAAGATATTTTTTCTTTTGTTGGTATGTGAAACTAGGTGGTATAAATTTGGCAACAATATAATTAGCATAATCAGCATACGAAGGAGTATTATGAGAGGCATTTATGACAGCTAGTTGTTCATTAGGGAAGCTATCATCAATATGTAGTGGGTCGTCAAGAATGTTTTCTAACCTAGCTAGACAAGTTATCAGCTACGGGATTCTCAACTCCCTTCCTATCAGTAATGTGCAAGTCAAATTCTTGTAGCAAGAGAACCAACCTAATGAGTCTAGGTTTATCATGTTTCTTTTCCATAAGGTATTTAACAGCAGCATGATTGGTGTGAAGAATTACTTTGGAATCAACAATGTAAGATCTAAATTTATCACAAGCAAACACAACTGCTAAGAATTATTTTTCAGTAGTAGCATAATTTCTTTGGGCACTGTCTAGAGTTTTACTAGCATAATGGATAACGTCTAATTTCTTATCAAGTCTTTGTCCTAGAACAACACCGACATCATAATCACTAGCATCACACATGATTTCAAAAGGCAAGTCCCAATCATGCGGTTGAACAATAGGTGCAGAAGTTAAGGCTTTCTTAAGTGTTTCAAAGGCTTCTACACAATCATCATCAAAAACAAATGGAACATCTTTTTGCAAAAGGTTGGTAAGAGGCCTAGAAATTTTGGAGAAGTCTCTAATAAACCTCCTATGGAAACCAACATGACCAAGGAAACTACGAATACCTTTAACGTCTTTAGGACATGGCATTTTCTCAATTGCATCAACTTTAGCTTTATCCACCTCAATACCTCACTCAGAAATTTTATGCCCCAAGACAATGCCTTCGTTCACCATAAACTGGCACTTCTCCCAATTCAAGACAAGATTAGTTTGCTCACATCTCTGCAAAACTCGATCAAGTTTGCTTAAGCAATCATCAAAAGAAGTTCCGTAAACGGAGAAATCATCCATGAAAACCTCAACAATCTTTTCACAAAACTCAGAGAATATAGCAATCATACATCTTTGAAAGGTAGCAGGTACATTACATAAACCAAAATGCATACGTCTATAAGCATAAGTTTCGAAAGGACAAGTAAAGGTGGTTTTCTCTTGGTCAGGTTGTGATACAGGTATTTGAGAGAAACCAGAATATCCATCCAAAAAGCAAAAGTGTGTATGCTTTGATAATATTTCTAACATTTGATCAATGAAAGGTAGAGGGTAATGATCTTTTCTAGTAGCTTTATTTAATTTTCTAAAATCAATTACCATTCTATAGCCAGTCACTATTCTTTGTGGAATGAGTTCATTTTTATCATTGGGAACAACTGTAATACCTCCCTTCTTAGGGACACAATGAACGGGACTTACCCATCTACTATCAGGTATGGGATAGATTACAATTGCTTCCAGAAGCTTTAGTATTTCCGTTCTTACCACTTCTTCATCTTAGGATTCAATCGGCATTGATGATCAACGACGGGTTTAGCATTAGGTTCCATATTAATCTTGTGCTGACAGAGAGTGGGAATAATGCCCTTAAGATCATCAAGAGTATATCCGATAGCAGCATGCTGCTACCTTAGAAGTTTTAATAACTTTCTTCCTCATGTTCTGTAAGGTTAGCACTAATAATAACATGATATATCTTTTTCTCATCAAGATAAGCATACTTCAACGTATCAAGCAATTGCTTTAATTCAAACACAGCATCTCCTTTAGGTGGAGGAGGACCCCTAGAGTTTCAACAGGTAAACTATGCTTAAGGATAGGTTGTTGTTCAAAGAATATTTTATCTATATCATTTCTTTCATGCAAGTGCAAATCATTTTCATGGTCTAGCAAATATTGCTCTAGTGGATCAGTAGGAGGTACGACAATAGAGACAAGACCAATTATATCATCCTTACTAGGTAATTATTTATTATGAGGTTGCCTACGAAACTTAGAGAAATTAAACTCATGAGACACAACACCAAAGTTGACACAACTGGCCGTTTCTTTGTGGCAATCTATCTTAGCATTAACAATGTTCAAGAAAGGTCTACCAAAAATTATGGGACAAAAAACATCTTGTGGGAACCAAGAACTAGAAAATCAGTTGGGTATTTTATTTTCCCACACAAGATTTCATCATCTCTAACAATCCCAAGTGGTATGATGGTGCCTCTATTGGCAAGTTTAATAGTAACATCAATATCTTCTATTTTAGCAGGTGCTATGTCATTCATAATTTCTTGGTATAAGGTAAAAGGAATATCACTCACAGTAGCACCCAAATCACATAAACTATGACAGCAATAATCTCCTATTTTAACTGAGACAACAGGCATGCCAACAACGGGTTTATTCTTATCTTTAGTATCTGGTTTGGCAATTCTAGCAGCTTCATCATAGAAATAAATAACATGCCCATAAATATTATCAACCAAGAGATCTTTGACCATAGCAATACTAGGTTCTATTTTAATTTGTTCAGAGGGTTTAGGTGCTTTAATGTTACTTTTGTTAACCATGGTTGACACCTTAGCATGTTCCTTTATCCTAATAGGGAAAGGTGTTTTTTCAATATAAGCAGTAGGCACAACTGGATCAACATTGTAAATGATAGTTTCATCTTTAACTGTAACTGGCTCCTTAGTCTTTTCTTTAATAGGGGTATGATATTTAAACCACTTATCTTTAGGGAGATCAACATGAGTATCAAATGATTCACAAAAAGAGGCTACTATCTCAGAGTCGAGTCCATATTTAGTGCCAAACTTGTGAAAAGCATAGGCATGCATAAAAGGTTTAACACAACCAAACTCAAGCTTAATACCTGACTCTTTACCTTCATCGAGTTCCCAATCCTCAGAGTTGTGTTTAATTCTTTCCAAAAGATCCCACCTGAATTCGACATCCTTGTTCATAAAAGAACCAGCATAAGAAGTATCGAGCATGGATTGATCATTACGAGAAAGCCGACCATAAAAATTATGTATAATAATTTCTCTTGAGAGATCATGATTTGAGCATGAATATAACATTGATTTAAGCCTCCCCCAAGCTTGAAAGATATTTTCTCCTTCATGAGGAAAAAAATTATGTATATAATTCCAATCACGATGAACTAGATGCATAGTATAAAACTTTTGGTGAAATTCCAATTTCAATCGATTTCAGTCCCAAGCTGCAATATCATCACATAGCCTATACCATGTCAATGCTTTCCCCCCAAAGATAAAGGGAAAACCTTCTTCTTAACTTCATCTCCGGGTAAACCTGGAAGCTTAAATAATCCACAAACTTCATCCACTTAGATTAGGTGCATATCAGTATGTAGTGTTCCATCTCCTGCATAAGGATTAGCTAGCAATTTCTCTATCACACCCGATGGAATTTCATAACCAATATTTTCAGTAGGTGCAGTAGGTTGAGGGGAAACTCTTTGTGCTTCCGGTTGAGGTGAAGATACCCCGAATAAACCCCTCAAAGGATTGTTTCCATAGTAGCAAGTAACAGTAAATTTTAGCACATAATACAAATTTTCTCTTGCCAATTTCCACTTACCAAGAGTGCTTCACTCCCCGGAAACGGCGCCAGAAAAGAGTCTTGATGATCCACAAATATAGGGGATGAATGGTAGTCCTTTCGATAAGTAAGAGTGTCGAACCCAATGATGAGCAAAAGGAAATGACAAGCGGTTTTCGGCAAGGTAATTTCTGCAAACACTTAAATTGTCGGAAACAAGTAGTTTAGTAGCAAGATGAATTGTAACGAGTAAGTAATGGTAATGGTAAAAAAGTGCAGCAAGGTAGCCCAATCCTTTTTGTTGCAAAGGTGACACGGAGCATCCTTCCATCATCCCTATGGATCCTACGCCAACACATCAAGCACCACATGGACATATGACAAGAGCTCGAGCACGCGCCATTGAAACCGAGGTGAACTCACTCTTACTTGAGATAGATATGGACATGAATGGAACTTGGTTGCTATCTCACCAAAATATGCTATGTGTCATTAGGTATGAAGACCAACGCCACCAAGCATCTAAGGGACACCCCAAGGGAAGAGGAGAAGCACCCCAAGGCGTCAAGCAAGAAGAAGGAGACCAAGAGGAGCAAGAGTGCACCTCCCAGCCAACCCCGTGCCCACGGGCCCCCAAGACCACGTGTGCACGAGATGCCTAGGGAGCTTCTGGAAATGAAATGCACCACCCCATGCGCACGGCCTCCAGACCCCATGCGCACGGGCCCTCGCCACTCTAGCCCCCCATGCGCATGGGCGTGTACCGTGCACACGGGACCCCCGTGCGCACGGGCCCAACTTACCCTGTGGGCACGGGCCCATCAGGATGGATGATCGAAAGTGGCTGTTTGGGCCTCCACTTCGTCCCCTCTCCCACCTATATATATATATTTAGTACCTAGGGTCATGTTTAGGGTTAGCAAAGTATATGTGAGACATTGATAGAGCTTTGCTCCTTCTACCACTCCTCTTGGAGATCAAGACCTCTTAGGAGAGGATCCCAAGTGGATTTCAAGACCTCCTCTTTGGAGAAGACTATCATCAGGAGCTCACCTCCATAGGAGTGGGAAGAACCTTATCTTTGTGCTTGTTTGCTTGGATTGTTCTTGTATAATTGTGGATCTCATGTGTGTCCCTACCCCCCACATTCTAGCGTAATTTTTTTGTTTTTCATCCTAATTCGAAAATCCCCACCAAAAATAGCACCAAAAAATTTCTTGCAATTTGTTGGATCTTGTGAGATTTTGTTGATTTGGTCCACAAATTTCATGTTTGGCAAGTGGATCTACCACTTACCACCATCCCCATCCATCCCACCACCGAATTTGGTCGGATTTAGCAAATTTGCCATGAACCGCAAGTGTTCTTGCGCTCCAGAACACCCCGTGCGCACGGGCCATCGAGACCCCGTGCACATGGCCTCACTTACCCCGTGCACACGGACCCTACAGAACTGTTCGGCCACTCCCTGTTTTGCTTCTTTTTGCCATTCCATCACCACCATTTGTCTTCTGCAATTCTTCTCGTGGGTGTTTGAGCTTTTGGAGCTGTGGTTCACCGTGTCCTAAGGTGTTTCGGCTACTTAGGCGCGGTTCGACTTCTACATCACCGCCACTCGTCATCAACTTGGACTCCGCTTCAACCTCGACCACTTCAACATCATACTATCGTAAGCAACGACAGTAACCTTGACGACATCCCCACATCATACCTTGACTTCACATTTCATAGCTTCGTGCCACTTTGCGTTACTTACCCATCGAGACTAGCAAGTTGAGAATTGCTGGGCCACACTTTTAGTGCACCTTTAATGATACATATTACCAGTGCATATCCTACTTGTTATCTCGTATTCTGGCTCACATATCAAGCATGGTGGCATAGTAAAAAAAGCTTTTAAGCAAAAGAAAAAGAGAAGCAAAGATCTTATAAGGAATAGCATTGAGCCATTTGCATAGTTCCATCACCTTGGTCAATACATACATAAGCACACTTGGGATAGTAGACGGCCTGCTTCTCTCTTAGGTTGGTGCACTAGCGTATCTAGCCGATTAGAGCAATCGAGCTAGCGTCTCTCTAGTATCCGTACAACAAGAGCATTTCCCGTGGTTTCACCTCTTAGAGCTCATTCCTTGGTTGTGCGTATCCCATCTATCTTTTGTGTGTGTGTGTGTGTGTTCCTAGTGATATCTTTGGGTTCGATCTATTTGTCTTACTTGCAATTTGTGCATCTTTTCAACATTTTTGAAATCTTGACTAACATTTGCTTGAATTATTTGTGCCACTCCCTAACCAAGATCCTCCATAAGCCTCTTACTGTAGGTGTGAGAAAACAAAACTCGGTACCAATTCTACTATTATAGAATTCCATTGAGTGATACTTGATACATCCACAATCTTCAGAAAAGGTAACTTTGGTATTGTTCTCTTATTTTCCTACTCACCACCACTTCCACATGATGGATAGGCCTACTTCTTCAGTGCACCCTCTCTTAGAGGATCAAGAGGACGAACGCGACTTCATCACCAAGAATCACTTCTTCATCGCACAACGAGCTCTACATCAAGAAAGTGAGGCTTTGGGTGATCGCATCGAGCAACTCGCCACTGACTTATGCAAATCGGAAGCTAGAAACCGGGACTACCTCGATGCTAAGCTCACCAAACAAATGTAAGATTTCCGCAACATGATTGTGAGCCGCGCGTCTTCCTCAACCTCTACCCCAAGACGGCGCCACTCAAGTCATCACTCGTCTACCTACTCTTCTTCTGATGCAAGTGCTCCGTGAGCCCATTCTCATGACTGTGACGACCCCCAAGTTCTCCAAGCTCAAGAAAATCCATTCCATGTCAATGGGTTAGAATACCGAGTGCAAGCACGTGAAAAAGCGAGACACCAAGAACAAGATGTCGTGGATCAAGAACAACCTCCACAATTGCAATGTCAAGCACCTCAAGACGGTGACGCACTCCGGCAAGCGCAACAACTCCGTGAAGAACAAGCCCTCAAAGCTCAACACACACTCCGTGAGTCCACTCGAGCCCTTGCCCAATGAAGTCGTCAAGTACGTGAATAAGAAGAAGCACTTCGACAAGAACGACAAGAAGAAGTCGCTCGACGTGAAGAGCAATAAGAAAGAATAAACCAGACACTTATGGCTCGACACCATTGCCTAGTCCAAGAGGAGCATGACTATGACGACCCTCCTCCACGACAAGTCTGACACCACCCTCACCCACATGATGAAGAACTACGCTACGACAAGCTCAAGTTCACCATGCCGAAGTTCTCGGGAAGCACCGATCCCGAAGAATATCTCTCCTAGGCATTGAAGGTCGATAAGATATTTCGTATTCACAACTACGACGAGGAAAAGAAGATCGCCATGGCCTCCCTAGAGTTTCAAGACCACGTCCTCATTTGGTGGGAACAAGTGATCACAAGACGATGGGAGAGAAGCGAACCGCCCATCATGACTTGGACACAAATGAAGGATGTCATGAGAGCTCGCTTCATGCCTACACACTACACCCGAGATCTCTTCAAGAAGTTGCGACTCCTTAAGCAAGGCATGAAGACAGTGGAAGAATACTATCAGGAAACGGAGATTTCCATGATACGGGCCAATGTCAAGGAAGACGACGAGCAGACTATGCCACGCTTCTAGAATGACCTATGTCACCCAATCAAGAAGATCACAGACTTCCAACCCTACTCCAACCTTCTCGATCTAGTTCATCAAGCGACCAAGGCCGAGCGACAAGTACAAGATGACTTAAAATACGCCAAGTACTCTTCCAAGACCTATGGCTCATACATCAACCTCCCACGACTTCGACACCTCCTACCTCGACTAGAGCATCACAAAGTACCGGAGACAAGTCAAGTTCCAAGCAAGTTACTCCTTCATCGACTCGTCCTTCGGCAAGCAACTACAAGTCCAAAACTCCCTCTTCATCGGCACCACCGGATGACCCCGCCAAGACAAGTTCTCTCAAGTGCTTCACATGTGGTGGCCGAGGGCACAAGTCCTTCAAATGCATAGACAACCGCACCATGATTGCCAATGATGATGACACATACGACTCCATGAGTGAAGACGAGATGGAAGCCCTTGAGCACGTCGCCATGCATCATCGAGTGAATGAATAGGAAGTATGATCAAGTCTTTTGTGACTCTCGTGGTCTCCAAGGTCTTGACGCTTCAACACAAACAAGATGAAGACCAACATTGCCATATCTTCCACACCAAGGCCAGCATCAACGGACGTTCCATCAAGGTCATCATCGACGCAGAAAGTTGCCACAATTTGGCAAGCATAGAGCTATGTTCCAAGCTACAATTGGTCAATATGAAGCATCCTCGCCCCTACAAGGTTTAATGGCTTAGCAATTCCGGCACAATTCAAGTGGAGCACATTGTGCAAGTTTCTTTCAAGATCGGTGCCTACGAGGACACCTAGGAGTGCGATGTGGTTCCTATGTATGTGTGCCATCTCCCCTTAGGGAGACTTGGCAATTCGACCGCGGCGTCATCCACAATGGAAGAACAAACCACTATAGCTTCAAGATGAAGGGAAAGGAGTACGTGCTATCCTATGTCACCAAGTCAAGTGATCGCCAACAAGCAAGCCTTAAAGCATCAAGGAGAGACTAGTGAGAGAGTGATCCACCATAAAGAAAGTGAGTGCCACAAGCCCAAATTGAGTGACTCTACGACGAGAGACAAGAACTTAGTTCTCCTGGCCACAAAAAGAGAGATGAGAGAAGTGTGTGAGAAACCTTCGAGTGTCCTACACTATGTCCTAATATGCAAACATGAGGCGGCAAGGACTAACAACTCTAACCATCTATCTATAGTGTTGTCTTATTTGTTGCAGGAATTCGCGGATGTCTTTCCCGATGAACTACCTCCCCGCCTTCCTCCTATACGTGGCATCGAACACCTTATCGACCTCATCCCCGGCGCACATCTTTCGAACAAGGATCCATACCGCGTCAACACCAAATATACCAAAGAAATACAAAGGCAAGTACAACATATCATTGACCATGGGCATGTACGTGAAAGTTTGAGTCCTTGTGTCGTGTCGGTTATTCTCGTGCCTAAGAAAGACGGTAGTTTTCGCATGTGTTCGGATTGTAGACCCATAAATGCTATCACCGTTCGCTATAGGCATCCCATTCCACGCCTTGACGATATGCTAGATGAGCTTAGCGGAGCCACAAATTTCTCTAAAATTGATCTTAAGAGTGGCTATTACCAAATACGCATCCAAGAGGTTGATGAATGGAAATCCGCTTTCAAAACCAAATTTGGCTTGTATGAGTGGTTGGTCATGCCTATCGGCTTATCTGAAGCACCCGACACCTTTATGCATGTGATGCATTATGTTCTCCAACCGTACATTGGCATATTCATTGTGGTCTACTTTGATGATATACTTGTGTTTAGCAAAACACTAAAAGATCATGTCACCCATCTTAGAGCCGTTTTGCAAACTCTTAGAAAGGAGCGCCTTTATGCTAATATGGAGAAATGCACATTTGGTGTCGCCAAGATTGTTTTATTGGGCTTTGTTGTGTCTTCCAAGGGTGTTCATGTTGATGAGTCTAAAATTGAGGCAATTAAAACTTGGCCACAACCCAATAATTTGCAACAAGTGCTAGTTTCCTTGGTCTAGCGGGTTTTTATCGTCGCTTTGTGGACTTTAGCACCATTGCATCACCATTGCATGCCTTGAGTAAGAAGAATGCACCCTTTGTTTGGGGACACTCTCAATCTACCGCATTCGAGGAGCTTAAATCTTTGCTTACACATGCTCCGATTCTTGCTTTGCCTAATTTTGACAAAACTTTTGAGGTCCGTTGCGATGCTAGTTGAAATGGTATTGGTGGAGTTTTGATGCAAGAAAAGTGACCTATTGCATACTTTAGCGAAAAACTTTCCGACACTCAACTTGACTATCCCATCTACAATAAAGAATTACATGCTTTAGTGCGAGTATTGTTGTTTGGGAGCATTACCTTCACCCACATGAATTTGTCATACATACCAATCACGAGACGCTTAAATACCTTAAAGGTCAAACCAAGTTGAACAAACTGCATGCTAAATGGAGTGAATTTATTGAGCCTTTTCCTTATGTGATCAAGTACATTAAGGGTAGAGAGAATGTTGTGGCGGATGCTCTTTCCCACAAGTGCATGTTATTTACTCAACTTGAAGTGACTGTCATTGGCTTTGAGCATGTTAAAGATCTTTATGCACATGATCCTTTGTTTGTGATTATTTATGCCAAATGTCTTGCTAATACTTGTTGGGAGAACTATTACTTCAAGAATGGCTACCTTATGTCTGCTAACAAACTTTGCATACACGAGTCGTCTCTTCGTTTGTTACTTTTGCAAGAGGCTCACAACGGAGGACTTATGGGACATTTTGGGCGTGACAAGACCTTTGCTACACTCTCCTTCAAGTACTTTTGGCCAAAGATGTTTCGTGATGTCGCATGGTTCACCAACCGGTGCTCTACATACCGCAAATTTAAGTCACAAGCTCAATCTCATGGTTTACATATGCCACTTCCTATTCCATATTAACCATGGGAAGATACTAGCATGGATTTTGTGCTTGGATTACCTAGGACTCAAAATGGCAAGGAATCGGTATTTGTTGTTGTGGACTGATACTCTAAAATGGCACATTTTATCCCATGCAATAAGATATATGATGCTCCACATGTTGCAAATCTTTTTTGTAGGGAATCTTGAGGTTACATGGAGTGCCAAGGACAACTATATCGGACCGCGACGTCAAGTTCCTCAGGTAATTTTGGTAGGCACTATGCCCCAAGAGCTCGGCATCAAGCTACTATTCTCGACGGCCTATCATCCCCAAACCGATGGCCAAACGGAAGTCACCAACTGGATGTTATCTACTCTCCTATGTGTATTGATCAAGAAAAACATCAAGGAGTGGGAGGGGTGTTTACCCATTGCCGAGTATGCCTACAACCGCGCAACAGACTCTACTACCGGCAAGTCCCCCTTCGAGGTCGTCTATGACTTCAACCCGTTGTCACCCTTGGACATCCTACCTCTACTGCTTCAAGAATGAGTGAACATGGACGCAAGTGCAAGAGCAAGCTATCTCAAGAAGGTGCTTGAAGATACAAGGACCACGATCGAGCGTCAAGTACAACACCTCACCACCAAGCTAAACCTCAACAAGACCCCCATGGTGTTCCAACCTGGCGATCTAGTATGGCTACACTCCGCAAGGACCGCTTTCCCAACAAGCGCAAGTCCAAGCTACTACCACGAGCCAATGGACCCTTCAAGGTGATAGCGCGATACAAAGACAACACCTACAAGACCGACATCCCAAGCGACAAGTACAAAGTAAGCGACATCCTCAACATCAAGGTCACGATCCGAGGACAGATCTCTCCCAAGGGGGAGGGGACGATGCGGAGCATCCTTCCATCTTCCCATGGACCCTACGCCAACACATCAAGCACCACGTGGACCTACGACAAGAGCTCAAGCACGCTCCATTGAACCGAGGTGAACTCACTCTTACTTGAGATAGATATGGACATGAATGGAACTTGGTTGCTACCTTACCAAAATATGATATGTGTCATTAGGCACAAAGACCAACGCCACCAAGCAGCTAAGGGACACCCCAAGAGAAGAGGAGAAGCACCTCAAGGCGTTGGGGAAGAAGAAAGAGACCAAGAGGAGCAAGACTGCACCTCCCAGGCGCCCCCGTGCCCACGGGCCCCCAAGACCCCGTGTGCATGGGCCCCCCAGGGAGCTTCTGGAAACGAAACACACAAACCTATGCGCACGACCTCCACACGGGCTCTCGCTGCTGTAGCACCCCATGCGCACTGGCCCAACTTACCCCGTGCGCACGGTTCCATTAGGATGGATGACCGAGAGTGGCTGTTTGGGCCTCCACTTCCTCCCCCTCCCCCACCTACCTATATATTTCATACCTAGGGTCATGTTTAGGGTTAGTAGAGTATATGTGAGACATTGTGCAACGCCCCGGATTCGTTGCGCCAGGTGTCCGCCAGTTATTCGCCATAGTTGCCTTGTCATTTGCTTGCATGTTGCACGTTGCCATGTCATCATCTGTATTTCATATCATGTCATCATGTGCATCTCATTTTGCATACGTGTTCATTTCATGCATCCGAGCATTTTCCCCGTTGTCCGTTTTGCAATCCAGCACTCCTATGTCCTCCGGCGTCCCCCTTTTGTCTCTCGTTGTGAGCTGGTATTGAACATTCTCGGAATGGACCGAGGTTTGCCAAGCGGCCTTGGTATAGCACCGGTAGACTGCCTGTCAAGTTTCGTGCCATTTGGAGGTCGTTTGATACTCCAACGGTTAACCGGATAACCGTAAAAGCCCCTTCTTTTGTGCAGCCCAACACCCCTTCCGAAGTGGACCAAAACCCATCCAAACCCCCTCCATGCTCTCGGTCGTTCGATCACGATCGTGTGGCCGAAAACCGCACCTCATTTGGACTCTCCTAGCTCCCTCTACCTATATAAACACACCCTCCCCCGAAATTCGCGGATGAATCCACCCGAACCCTAGCCTTCTTCATCCTCGCGCCGCCGGACACGTCCGCCCGCTGACGGACATGTCTGCCCGCTCCGCCGGACCAACCCGCCGTCGCCACGTGTCCCGGGCCGGTCCCCATTTCGCCGCCGACCCCGCGGGCCCGCGAGGCCCGTGCGGGGCCCTCCCGGCCCGGTCACCGCCGCCCCACGCCCGCGGGCGCGCCCCTCCGCCCGGCCGCCGCCTCCCGTGCCGCCGCTCCCCGCGCGCGCCGGCCGCCGCCCCCGGCGCGGCTCCGCAAGGCGACCTCCGGCCGCCACACGGCCCGCGCGACCGCCGCCCCCTCGTCGCCGTTTGGCCTCGCCCCGGCCAGATCCGGGCAGGCGTGGCCCGGATCCGCCGCCCCCGCCTCGCCCCGACCTCGCCGGTGCTTGCTCCGGCCGCCTCCGCCCGTTCTCCGGCGAGCTCGCGCCGGGTCAACCCTAGATCCGGCGGTAGAATTCCACTGTCTTTTTCCCACGGTAATTTTTATGCCATGTTCATCGCATCATAACTTGCTGCATACTGCTCCGTTTGGTGCATGTAATATGTCAAATTGTTCGTCTCGACGAGTACTTCATTTCCCTCCATTGCATCATTTTCATTTGAGCTCATCTTGATGCCCAAAATGCTGTTGGAAGAGTGCTATGTGATGTTAATCTGCTGAAACTGTTATAACTTGATGATTTGTCATTTTTGCCATGATTGATGTGTGCATCCTATGAGGTTGATGTCTACATGTGTTTTGATCTATGTCATGCCATCTTTCCAGGGTGCCATCCATGTATTTTTGTGAGTCTTGTACTGAGTGCATCGAGCTTGTTAAGTAGGGCACTTGGTGTTGCTGTTTTCCTGACAGATTCTGTTATATTTTGTTGCTATGTAAACCTGCTGCTACTAGTCATTCTATGCATAATCTGGAGATGTTCACTAAGGATGTTTTGTTATGCATGTCTTGCTCTATCCATTCATGCCCCTGGTTGCATTTATAGATTGCTGTAGATTGTTCATATCTTGCTCCAAACTTGCTAAATAATGTTGCTGTCAGCCTGATTAACATTAAGTTCAGTTTTGGCCATGTGCTTTTCTAGTGATCCATGCACGCTATAAACTTGTTCTTGCCATGCTTAGCTTCTAAAACATGTATTCTTATTGTTGGTTGCCTTGCCATGCCATGTATTGCTCTGTGGTGAGTGGTTCTAGCTCACCAACATGCCTACTTATTGTTGTTCCTACCATGTATGAATCTGTCATATAACTTGCCATGTTTACATGGGTGCCATCATATTTTCTGTGCCTTTTTGGCTCATGGTCAGTAAGGGACTTTTGTTCTATGTGATTAGTAGATTCATGTCATGCCTTTGTTTGTCATGATATGTTCCTGTAACATGTTGTTTGCTTGCTCTAAACATTGCAACCTGATGTTATTTCCTGATAAGTCTGAAACTGTTATTATTTGCAATCTTACCATGTCCTTTTGAGCATGTTCTAGTTGTTTCTGGAGATAGCTCAGTGTTCATGTTTTGTCATGCTCTATCTGTACTTCATGACCATGCCTTTTGTTATTATGTTGAGGTGTTGTAGCCTATTGGTTTGATGCTTGCAAGATGCCTAGTTGCTGTTATGGACAGATTGTTGCTATGACTTGTATAGTGTGTGTGTGTTGAACCGTTGCTCCGTTTTAAGTGTGCTCTATATGAAACTTGCTTGATTTTGCATGTAGCTTCATATTATCATGTTGCATCCTTGTTTTGAGGTGTTAGCTTGATGTTTGTATGCATTTTGCATCAATGCCATGCTTAACTTGTTTTGCTCTTATCTTCTAGGCCGTAGCTCCAAACCTAATGAACTTTATATGTAACTTGACTAGAATTTCGTGTAGATCCTCGTGGTGCATATTAACTTGCTGTTTAACAACTTGAACATAAGGTTTATTCAGATCTGGACCAACTTCGAAATTTGCATATGAGGACTTACCGGAATTGTTATATGTAGTTCCCGGCCTCATTTAACCTTGCCTTGATGTGTTGTTCTTGTTTGCATCATCTCTTGCCATGAGTAGCTTCATGTAGCCATGTCAGGCATCATGCTTGTTGTGCATCATGTCTTGCCTATGTGTGGTGTGTTTACCATGTTGTGTGCTTCTTCTCGATAGTTCCCGTTTCGTTGCGATCGTGAGGATGCGTTCGTCTATGTGTGGTTCGTCTTCGTGGCTTCATCTTCTTCATGGACTCGTTCTTCTTCCTTGCGGGATTTCAGGCAAGATGACCGCTACCCTGGATCTCACTACTATCATTGCTATGCTAGTTGTTTCGTTCTATCGCTATGCTGCGCTTCCTATCACTTGTTCTTCAAGCCTCCCAAATTGCCATGAACCTCTAACCTTTGACACCCTTCCTAGCAAACCATTGCTTGGCTATGTTACCGCTTTGCTCAGCCCCTCTTATAGCGTTGCTAGTTGTAGGTGAAGTTGAAGATTGCTCCATGGTGGACAGGATTATGTTGGGATATCACAATATCTCTTATATTGTTAATGCATCTATATATTTGGTAAAGGGTGGAAGGCTCGGTCTTATGCCTGGTGTTTTGTTCCACTCTTGCCGCCCTAGTTTCCGTCATACCGGTGTTATGTTCCCGGACTTTGCGTTTCTAACGCGGTCGGGTGATTTATGGGACCCCCTTGACAGTTCGCTTTGAATAAGACTCCTCCAGCAAGGCCCAACATTGGTTTTACCATTTGCCTCACCTATTACCTTTTTCCCTTGGGAGTCGCACATCCCAAGGGTCATCTTTATTTTAGCCCCCCCGGGCCAATGCTTGTCTAAGTGTTGGTCCAATCTAGAGCCACTTGCAGCGCCACCTCGGGGAAACTTGAGGGTTGGTTCTAGGTGTACGTACTGCTCATCCGGTCGTGGCCTGAGACGAGATACGCGCGGCTACTATCAGGATGTCGGCACGCCGGGAGGTCTTGCTGATCTTGTTTTATTACTGTCGAAATGTCTTGTAGCCGGGATTTCGAGACTGATCGGGTCTTCCCGGGGAGAAGGAATATCATTCGTCGATCGCGAGAGCTTATCATGGGCTAAGTTGGGACACCCCTGCAGGGTTATAAACTTTCGAGAGCCGTGCCCGTGGTTATGTGGCAGATGTGAATTTGTTAATGTCCGGTTGTAGATAACTTGACACCAGATCCGAATTAAAACGCATCAACCGCGTGTGTAGCCGTGATGGTCTCTTTTCGGCGGAGTCCGGGAAGTGAACACGGTCTTTAAGTTATGCTTGACGTAAGCAGGAGTTCAGGATCACTTCTTGATCATTGCTAGTTTCACGACCGTTCCGCTTGCTCTCTTCTCGCTCTTATTTGCGTTGGTTAGCCATCATACTTTCTTAGCCGCTGCTGCAACCTCACCACTTTACCCCTTCCTTTCCCATTAAGCTTTGCTAGTCTTGATACCCATGGTAATGGGATTGCTGAGTCCTCGTGGCTCACAGATTACTACAACAACAGTTGCAGGTACAGGTTATGCAATGATCATGATGTGAGAGCGATGTTTGCTTGTTTTGGAGTTCTTCTTCTGCTTCTTCTTCGATCAGGGGATAGGTTCCGGGTCGGCAGCCTGGGCTAGCAGGGTGGATGTCGTTTGAGTTTCTGTTTGTGTTTCATCCGTAGTCGGATGGTGCTCTTATGTATGAGATGATGTTGTATTCGTGTGGCATTGTATGCCTTTTGTATGTATCCCCATCTATTATGTAATGTTGATGTAATGATATCCACCTTGCAAAAGCGTTCCAATATGCGGGTCTATCCTTGGTGGGACCTTCGAGTTCCTTTTGGATAGGGTCGCATATTGGGCGTGACACATTGATAGAGCTTTGCTCCTTATACCACTCCTCTGGGAGATCAAGACCTCTTAGGAGATGATCCCAAGTGGATTTCAAGACCTCTCTTTGGAGAAGACTATCATCAAGACAACACATCCTTAGGAGTGGGAAGAGCCTTATCTTTGTCCTTGTTTCCTTGGATTGTTCTTGCACTACTGCAGGATGCTGCTAATGGGACACCATGATCAGAGACCCTTTGATGAAATTGTGTGCGATGCATTAATCGCAAACAATGATGTAAAAAACCGTCAAAAAAGATGCAAAACGTTTGCGATGGCGGGTATATCAAACACGGTTTAGATTTTACTTGTGTGTGCGATGCTGGGCATATGGTGGATCTAGATGAGCTGTTTGCGATTAGAAAAATCAACAGAAATGGGCAGCCATATCAATGTGTGTGCGTTACACGGCATACAATTCGCTCCGATGAACTGTTTGCTTTTAGGGAAAGCACCAAAAATGGTCAGCCAAATCAAGGTGTGAGTGATATACGGCATACGGTTGACTCGAATGAAATGTTTTCGATTAGGGAAGAGAACATAAACGGTTCAACTTAACAAGATGTGTGTGATGATGGGTAAATAGGCCGGGAGGTTAATTTGAGAACAAGTACACAGAGGTTAATTTGACATACATGACTTATAAGTTTCATAGAAATCATATCACTTTTTTGGAAAACATTTAATTGCGTTGAATGTATATAGTGCTCCGTCCTATTAGTTGAATTAACCTCGAGGTCCATGTTTTGGAAACATGTCATAAAGTAACGGGATAGACCTTCATTCAAGACAATCAACATGTGTTCAAAAAACAAAATTTATCAAAAAGTAACGAGATAGACCTTCTTCAAGCCAATCAACATGTGTTCAAAAAACAAAAAATGTCAAAAGTTACAAAACAAGGACCTCGAGGTTAATTCAACTAATAGGAGGGAGCACTATATACATTTAAGACAATTAAATGTTTATAGTGATCCATCCCATCAGTTAATTTAACATCGAGGCCACTTCCCACCCGGTCACTCATCTGATGACTACTCAATCCTCAGCATAGTTAACTTGGGAGTTCTGTTAGATGAGCTATCGGTAGGGAAGCTGGTCCTTGCTGCTGTAGGATCCCTCTTTTCATCCTTTATTGCGCACCCGGATGACCGATTGTTGATTCCCAATGGTCAATGACACGTCTCCCATGAATGTAGAAGCTTCCCTACATTGGATGACTGGCAAACGGTTAATCCAGAAGAACTATTTGCGATGATGCAGAACAACAGAAATGAGCAGCCAGATGAGGGTGTGTGCGATATATGGCATACAGTTCACTACGATGAACTGTGTGTGATTAGGCAACACAATGGAAATGGTTCAACTCAACAAGATGTTTGTGATACGTGGCAAATAGGTCCGTAATCAGAAATGTGTGCGAAGACCAATAATAAGACAGACGATTGCTGCTAATGAGCCGTGTGATTTGCTCTGTCTACAGAAGAATAACATGTATATATATCTAACTGAAATAAACATCCAATTACATAAGTGACTATACAGACCATTCACACACACCTCAATAAACAATTGCATGCATTCTAAAGTAGGAGAAACGATCGTCTAGTCATCTACTTCTTGTGATGTCCTGCCACTGCTATGTGGCTCGATCCCTCATCTGGGGCAGGAAGAAGACACTTCCTCATGTCAACGATCCGCCTGTACATCTCATAGCTTGTGTACGTGTCCTTGGCCGCGTAATTGATGTGTTGTTCATCAAGTCTCTCATGCCAAACACTGTGCCAGGCGTTCTTGTCCTTCTTGCTCTCATCCTTCATCTTCATGTAGTAGGGGTCAATGATGGCCGAGGCGAGGTCAACCAAAGAGTTCTGTTTGTTGTTGTCGCTGCCCTAGACCTTGTACCGGTCCTGGATGTTGACAAGATTCCGACATTTCAAGCCCGAAACCTTGAGCGCTTTTAGATCATTGGTGGTGTCCATCATAGCGAAACTGTAGTCGGAGCTGTTAATTAACCTGGAGAAACACTCACAAGGCCTTGTGGCCAGTTGGTAGTGGTAGACGAGGACGTCATGTCGCACGCACAACTAGGCGACGACAACCTTCTGATCGTGCCCGGCATGACCGATGGTGTACTCGAGGTTGAAGCCGACCACTTGGTACTTGTCCTTGGCAAGGAACTGCTCCATAGTTTGGATGGAGCTCTGCACCGACGCCGGATAGTTCATGTACACCACTGAGAGGGCCTTCCCCCTCACGTGGGTGTCCATTACGTGATGCATGGTGAACTGCCCGCCATTGTCGTCGTCGGCCGCTGGGAGCGCCATTGGAGCCACGGGGAGCGCCATTGGAACCGCTGGATGTCCTCTCTGTACGTGTCGTTGTGGGTGTGCTTATTGTATTGTATGACGCAAGATATGAAGGTAAATGGTTGCAGGAATAAATGGGGCCGGCTGGCCTGGATTCTCGGCGCGTCCGCATGGCAGTTTTTGTAGCGGGTAACTGCATTGTGTCGCCTTGCCCGGTGCAACCGCATGCATACAAACGTGCGTGATCATGCGCTATCCCCAAACACTGGCAGCGCGTGTGGAGGAACGAGGGCAGAGCACCCGAAGCGACGGGAGAGCAGAGCGCGCACGGCAGGACGTGAGCAGAGCGCGCCGCGGCCGCCTCAACCGCAAGCAACCACAAGCATAGAGTAGTTGAACATGCAGGAAATGGTTGCCTACAAGTTGGCCGACGGTTGCATCGCTGCGTAGAGAGCGGCTGTGTGCTACTACCTCCGTCTTGGTCTATAATCCCCCTTTATATTCTGTGCCATCACTACAAAAAAAAAGACACATCCGTGACATTTTGGGTCGAACGAATTTTTTTTATGTCATACTTATGACACTTCTATGACGATAATTGTGACAAAACCCGGTATCATCATAGAGGTGGTGGGCTCCTACTTCTATGAGAAAAACTCATGACAGAAAATGGGCTTCTCGTCCTGGGCAGGCCGGAGACGCAGCTGCTTGAGATTCTTTGGGCCGTCCATGATGGAAAAAACCATGGTAGAAGCGAGGGAGAGCAAAATTTTGGGGAGTTCCCAGTTACGGTGGGTGGTTGGGGGCTGAGCGATGCGCATTTCTCTCATATACGTACGCGCGTGTGTGCGAGGCGTTGGCTCTAACTGAACCCGAGCGAGGTGTTGGGCTCTAACTGAACCCGAGCAATTGCACTGCAGGCTACACGTTACTGAACCCGATCGAGCGATTTCTTTGCTACTACTGCTAACTGAAGTCGATCGATGGTTCCTATGGATGAACAGTTAGTATTGCGGGGGAGTTTGGATGAACAGTGAGCGGTGGGGGTGGATGAACAGGACCTCGTGGCATTGCCTCCGGTTGAACAGGACCCCGATCAATCGAGCCGGTTGGGGCTGGATGAACAGGACCCCGTGGAGGGCTGGATGAACAGGACGGCCCCGTGGAGGGCTGGATGAACAGTAGACGGTGGAGGGGTGGATGAACAGTAGCCCGTGGAGGGGTGGTTGAACAGGAGCCTGTGGAGAGGGGTGGTTGAACAGTAGCCGGTGGAGTAGCGCGTAGTGGAGGCTGGATGAACAGGAGCCCATGGATGAACAGCCGCAGGTGGAGGCTGGAGGAGGTCGACGATGGATGAACAGTAGCCCGTGGAGGCTGGAGGAGGTCGACGATGGAGATGAACAGTATCCTGTGGAGTCCTGTTTTGCGGTATGCCACACTCCTCCCGATGAACAGGATCCCCGTTTCGACTGTAGCGCTCCAATACAAGTCCATTTCCTCCGTTTTGCGGTATGCCACACCCCTCCCGATCAACAGGACCCCCGTTTCGACCGTAGGAGGTCCATTTCCTCTGTTTTGCGGTACGCCAGACCCCTCCCGATGAACAGGATCCCATTTCAAACGTGGCCGGTCAAACACAAGGCAGTTTCCTTCGTTCTGCGGTAACCCAGGCCTCATTTCCATCGCATGTTCCGTCCAAGCCCTCCCGATGAACACGGCGACGCATTCCGTTCCGACCTAGCCGGTTGGCTCCCCATGAACACGACGACGACGCTGTTTCTCCGTTCCGACCCAACCATGTACATGAGCCCTGGACGTACGTATGCGCGAGTAGGCGTTCGAGACCCCGCCCGTATGTACGTACGTGGCCATATTTTATTTCTTGCACACTCGCCCCTGTACGTACGTGTACATGCTACGTGTGCGCCTCTTCTATGACACGTGCGCGCCTCTATATCCACCAGTATGTATGTACACGTTCGTGACCAGAATGACAACGCTACGTACGCTTCGACCAGGTGGGTCCCGACTGTCAGGCACTTCCTTGCGTGCGAAGATGTAGTTGGTGGGTCCCAGCAGTCAGGGGGGCGAATCGTTTTTTTCGACCAGACGCACTTCCTTCCGTGCGAAGATGTAGCTGGTGGGTCCCAACAGTCAGGGGGGAAACATTTTTTCACGAAATACGGTGGCCCGTCCGGTGGGTCCCTGCTGTCAGGTGTTGGAATCATTATTTTCCGCATTATAAGGAGGCACTTCCTTGCGGCTGCCGTGGACCCAGCTGTCAGCCTCTCCACGTACAGTACTCTTCCGATGGAAGTCGGTCATTGACCACATTGACCACGCCGCGCTGAGAGCACCACGGCGGTGGACGAGGCGAGCCCTAGGAAGGGGACGATGCGGAGCCGGGGAAGACGTGGCAATGGATGCCCACGTGGAGAGGAGTACGAGGGTTCACTGGTTCGGCTATGGTGTGAGGCTGCCATCACCGTAGAATAACATGGGGTGTGGGTGAGTAGAGGGATGGCCTGGCCAGCGGTGGGAGTAGTAGGAGGCGGTGAGGCCTCCACGGCATCACAGCCGGCCATGGGAGGCAGGAGCATGCGGCATGACCGGCGCTACTTTGGGCGGCTGGAGCAAGAAGACCAGAGGTTGAAGAAGCACTACGGCCGTTGGATGGACATCGTACGGTCACTGGAGCTAGAATCATTCATATTGACTAAAGTTGACAAATGCCTCCGTCCCAGTCAACTTAGTAGGCCCACAAGTCAGCCTCCCAACATGGTGGGTCCCAGCTAGCAGGGGGAGTATTCATTTTTTTGTGCCTAATAAGGAGGCACTTCCAGTGGGTCCGAGCTGACAGCGGGGGAACGTTTTTTTCGCGAAATACAGTGGCCTATCCGGTGGGTCCCAGCAGTCAGGGGGGAATGCCTTTTTCATGAAATACGGTGGCCCATCTATTGGGTCCCAGCAGTCAGGAGGGAAATGTTTTTTCGTGAAATACGATGGCCCGTCCGGTGGGTACCTGCTGTCAGGTGGAGGAATAATTATTTTGCTCGTAATAAGGAGGCACTTCCTTGCGGCTGTCGTGGACCCAGCTATCAGCCTCTCCACGTGCAGTACTCTTCTGATGGAAGTCGGTCGTTGACCACATTGACCACACCACACCGAGAGCACCACGGCGGTGGACGACGGCGAGGCCTAGGAAGGGGATGACGCGGAGCTGGGGAAGACGCGGCAGTGGATGCCCACATGGAGAGGAGTACGAGGGTTCACTGGTTCGGCTGCGGTGTGAGGCTGCCGTCGCCGCAGAATAATAGGGGGTGTGGGTGAGTGGAGGGATGGCCTGGCCATCGGTGGGAGTAGTGTGGGGGCGGTGAGGCCTCTGCGGCAGCACAGCTGACCACGGGAGGCAGGAGCAGGCGGCACGACCGGCGTTGCTTTGGGCGGCTGGAGCAAGAAGACCAGAAGTTGAAGAAGCCCTACGGCCGTTGGATGGACAACATACGGTCATTGAAGCAAGAATCATTTATATTGACTAAGTTGACAAAGCCCTTGGTACGCGCCAACTTAGTAGGCCCATAGGCCAGCCTCCGAAACGGTGCGCCCCAGATGTCAGGGGAAGGAAGCATTTTTTGGGCGGCCGAAGCTAAGAATATCCGAGATTGAAGAAGAAGCACGACATCCATTGGATAGACATCCAACGGACACTGCTGCTAGAACCGTGTGTTGACTATAATATGTTGGCAAAGCCTTGCATACGCGTCAACTTATTTTTTAGGGGGCGCGTCAACTTAGTAGGCTCACAAGTGTGTGGCAGAGAACTTATAGCCCATTTGCGATTTGTAAGAATGTACAGCCCATTTTTGAATTCTAATGGAATTTACTACAACCCATTTACAGTTTGTTAAAAGTACAACCCATTTTCTAGCTAGGACAACGATTAATAATTTCAACCAACCGTTGAAGACAGAATTCAATAAAATTTCCCACATTTTGATGGGATCCAAAATATTTTTATCCCGAAATCTCTAGTCAGATTAAATACAATTTCAATATAAATTTATATTTCATAAAAATCCAACGAAAACATTGCGCTCGCAACAATTAATGAAATTAAAATTTTCAATATCCAAAAATAATATTTTATAAAGTAATTACGTATTTGGTGCTTTTTTTTATAGTTACTGCCCAGTTTTTATAATTACATCCCATTTATTATTTCTTAAAGCCCATTTTCTTGTTAAGCCTAATGCATCCCTCCTAGGAAAGATTTGCACACCAGCGGGGCGGAGAATAACAACTTGACCTTGCCTGGGTATTCCTAAAAAAATATAGCTGGGCTAGCCATTTTCAGCTTGAAAAAACTTAATATCTGGGCTGGATATCTGGCCTGGGCTACACGGGCCACAGCCCGCCCAGTTAATACCTACAGGGATGTTTTTGTTGTTGATCAGAGGAGAAAAATTAATATCTGGGCTAAACATCGAAAAACTCTGCAGTGCTCACACCTCAAAAACACAAATACTGCTCGAGCTGCTTGGTCCCGGCTGTCGGCCGCTTCTTGTGCAATTCTCTCGTTTATTGACTACATAGGTTGACAATGGTGTGGGACCGTGATGTCAGGAAACCAGGAGCCAGCAAAAAATATAGTTTTTATATAATAAGGAGGCAATTGTGTACGTGAGGCTATGGCCCTGGTGGGTCTCCATTGTCATCCTGTCCAAGTAAAGTCATCTCCTCGCCCGCGCACGCTTTTCGCCCGAAATAGTCACCCGCCCCGCTTCCCGGTGCAGGGGATTGCTCCGCCTTCAAATGACACAAGTGCGGTCCATCCGTCCATCTGCCGCCCACATTAATGATACGCGGTTGCCAAGGCGGCTACTCCGGCGCCACATGTCTGTCCCTCCGCCGCCCACCATTGCTATATAAACTACTGCGCCGGCCATAGCCGCAGTTATCCGCATCCGTTCCCTTTCTCCTATTCACACCACTACTGCCCACCATGGCTTCCTCGCGCTCCAGTGCTCTTCTGCACAGGCGGACGATGGACCACAAGGAGATGGCAGCCATTGCTGCCGACCGGCTGGCCAGCACGCAGCCGGAGGACGACGACATCCCAATGGAGAACATAGTAGTCAATGATCCAGCGCCAACCCCCTCCTCCGTGCCATCGTCGCTGGTACATTGCACCATGACCATCGGTGAGGCCCGTGCCCAATATATGGACACAGTTAGGCAGATGCATGAGGAGCAGTTTCCGGAGGTGCAGGCCGACGCCGCCTACAAGCACCGTCACCTCTAGGAGCACCTGCAGGCGGAGGAGCAGATCGCCGTGGACCGGACGGAGCAGGAGGCGCTGCTCGACTCGTACTGCTCCGCCCGCGAGGGCCGCCTCGAGCGCTGGCGGTACCGCATGCGGGTGGCGGAGGCTGTGGCCACCTACAAAGAGGGTGATGAAACGGGCGAGGTGCTGTTTGGCAAGACCGAGGACGAGGCAGAGGACAATGCCGGCTCTGACGAGTCCCCGCTCCGCTGGCATCGACGAGGCCCTGCTCCGCCGAGGCCCCGCGGCGCCAACAACGAGGCAGAGGACACCGCCGGCTCCGCCGAGGCCCCGCCCCGCCAACAACGAGGCAGAGGACATCGCCGTCTCAGCCAAGGCCCCACCCTGCCGGCAACGAGGGGGAGGATTTCCACTGCTCCGTCGAGGCGCCGCCCGCCAGTAGCGAGACAGAGGACATCGCCGGCTCCGCCGAGGCCCCGCCCGCTGCAACGAGGCCGCGCCACACAGAAAACGAGGAAGAGTAGAACACGGTAGGTCACCACCGCTTGGGTCCAAGTAAGGCCACCGCTGCTACCCTCCAGTTGAAGCCAAGCTAGGCGGGTTGACCATTGACGGCCGGTTAGCTTCTTGGCGGCGACGTGGAGTCGGAGAGCTGTGTTGGAGAAGAACGCTGCTTCTACTTAACTGCTGGTGCAGTTGGCTAACTGGCACGTGGGCCCAACAGGCCACATGTCAGTTATGCAACTGCACCTGCAATTAAGTCACGGAAGCTTCTGTTCGGCTCAGCGGGACACAGGTGGGTAGCTTTGGTTAATTAATTATACCTCCAGTGCACCCCTTTTTAGTTGAAGAATGTATGAAATGTAATGAAATCCGGCATGTTTATATGAAATCCGACCATGTATGGATGAATTTATTTCAATTAGTTCAAATTCATGTATCACTGGCATTGGATGAACATGCAAAACAATACGTACTAGCATTATTCCTAGGGTGATCACCTCGTTTGCAGCAGTTTCACATGTACTCCCTCCGGTCCTTTCTAGTCTGCATACAAGTTTTGTCTGCGGTCAAAGTATCTCTACTTTGACCAATCTAATAGAAAAAAGTATGCACTTTCACAATGTGCGAAGTAAAAAGGAACAGAAGGAGTACAAAGAGTTTGAGCAGCTTTTTCGCATTTCTGTACATTGCAATCAAACACACAGGCCTGGCAATTCATAGAGAACGTTCAAAACAATCGATGATTATGCATCTCAGTGACTCGCATGTCAGAGGCAATATTTACTTCACAACTAAAGAATAAAGAAAAAATTGATCGATGCTGCTGACAACAAAGGGAGTCCCATTCGAAAATATCAAACGCATGTCTTTCTAAAATCAATGAGCAAAATTTGACAAGGTTGTCCCATTCCAAAATTTCAAATGCCTACGATTGTGGAATGGGCAGGGTTTGCCATCAGTTCGGACATTGACATGGCACCTCGTGCTAAATAAACCAGCTGTTCTTTTTGTGCAGTTCCACCAAAATCAACCAAATTCACGCGTAGCTTGTATGATTTCGCCCTTATATGTTGCAACGCCTTGAACTTATTGGCACCTCCTTTCTTGTGGTGGAAATGAATGATTCGATGTATTCATGAACATTTTGTGCAGTTCCCATTGAAATCAAGCTGAGCACCCCTGTTTGCACAAATACAAAAAAGTGATTAGTATAAAGCAAACTGTACTATGAATTGACAGTTTCAACAGGCACATACATGGTCCATGTAGAGCACACTTTTAGAAAAATGGAACTCACCAGAAAGAATCCTAGAACAACATTGTACTCGCACATCACAACAAAAAAATGGAGATTTGTCAGTCCTTCTGAGCTGAAGTTAGTTTGGTCTTGTGGGGAGTAATGTAACCATCCTTCAACTGCTCCTTCTGATGAGAAGATAGACATGGCTTCTTCATCCTAGCATAATCGGAACTAGTCACTTCTCGTACTCCATATTCTTCTTCAGAGGAAGATGATCCTTTTGTGCAAAGACAACAGGACTACTAAATGCTAGCATCCCTGTTTGCTCAAAAAAAGGAAAGGAAATATTTAAAATAGCACAGATGAAGCACTTCTCAAGGACAATACCACTTTTTCATGATAGTATCTAAATAGTAGCACAACACCAATAGAGATGACAAAGCTCAATCATATGGATGAAATCAGTGGGCGAGCACCAACCTTTGTCAGGAGGCTGATTGTGTAGAGCATACAGATGAAGCACTTCTTCGGAACCATCTATTGCTATCTACGGGGATGGTCATGCTTACTATATACTCCTCGATTAGTTTAATGTTTCCAACATTTTCTTGTGCAGTTCCACTAAAACATAAGGTATCTTCAAAGAAGATCCCTGTTTGCACAAGTAGAGATAATTATGTATGGCATCAAATCAATGGCAAAACAATTGCTCGTTCCGGCCATAGCACTAAATTAAGATGCAAAACTATATCATTACTTGTGTCATCACAGTTCCAGTGCTTCATTACAGCATCGAGAGTTGATTTTTGTTTTTCTTCCGCTTGTTATTCCCCTTCATCACTTGGTTCAATAACAGACAAGCTTCGCCTCCAATGTAAGATTTGGCATGTCAATTAGGGAGCACAAGTATAGTACTAAACTTAATTTTCTGATGAAAGTGGCAAAATACAGGCCAACAGTTGTGAAATATGCTTATCTTACCTCAATGGGATATTACGGTGCACATATAGATTGGAAGTCTTGTCTCCATTTGTGGTGTTCACTAAAATCAAGCAACATTACCGTACAAGTAGCACAACATATGAAAACACACTGCAGAATCATGTGAAAGAAGGCTAGTACTGACCTCTCATGATGCGGAATTCAAACAACTCACAAGAAGAAGATCTGAACCAAATTTGCCAACATGGATAGGAAGTAAGATCTCCTCTTGTGCAGTTCCACTAAGATCAAGCAATCAAGCAACATTGTCGATGTGACATTTTGGTTGAAACAAAAGTGTTTTGTGCATTGCAACAAAAGGTCACAATGGCAACAAGGTGAAGTAGATAACCATGTTTACACAAAGGTGCAAAGGAAACAACTAGTGGTCAATAACGGTGGATGACACATAAGCCAACAAAAAGAAGCATCTACCTTATCTAAATGGGAAAGAAAGCAAGACAATATCATTTCTCAAACGGTGGCATTGATTAATATTAACATAGAGATTATATTAACAATAAAATTCGTTAAACATGTAATTTGCTTTTAACTATGGCACTACATCGATTTTCCAGTGGCATTATTAGAGGGTGTTTGTTTACAGGGACATTTTGGTGTAGGGACTAAAAAAACTCCGTGTCAGTCCCATCTAAACCAAACAAGAGGGGCTTTTAGGGACTAAAAGTGGGTATTTGGGACTAAAGAAAGAAGACCCCGAGGGAGTCTTTTTTGGGACTTTTCCAACAGTTGCCCCTATCACGCATGGCACCTTGTCTCTATTAGTTCATTACTAGGGGTAACATGGTCTTTTAGCATTTCATTTAATAACCTCTAGTCCATGTTTAGTCCCTGGAACCAAGCAGGTAGGGACTAGGGAGTTTTTAACCTAACAGGGTCTTAGATTAACAACAGCTAAAGAGTTGCACGGGACAGTGGACGCACCAGCACCATGTGCATCTACCAATGTACTGTGGTGATGCACAGTCTGTTGCAACAAAGAACAAACAACCAAGGAGCATATTTGTGTTGGTCCCAGTTTTGTTATCTTTAGACACCTTTCCCTATGTGAGCGCAGCAAATCTAGTCTTGCTGAAACTCTACAGCCTTGTCCCCAAAACAAAAGATCAGTTCGTTATAGATGTGTGTACTGCGTTTATCATTGTTTTCCCTTTTCGACCAACATAGGTGCTGGATAGCCAGTCTGTACTAGTACTTTCTCCCCTTCCTTTCCTCTTTGAACCACATCCTAGATTGATGCGATACAACTTTCCCCACTACTTTCCCCCATTCCTTTCCTCTTTGAACCACGTCCTAGATTCATGCTATACAACTTTCCCCACAACTTTCCCCCTTTCCTCTTTGAACCACGTCCTAGATTCATGCTATACAACTTTTTCCCACTACTTTCCCCCACTCCTTTCCTCTTTGAACCATGTCCTAGATTCATGGTATACATGCAGCTAGAGCAATGCATGTGGAATAAGTCAATTATTCCTTAAGGTTCTTGGGGCGTGGTTCGGTGGGCGACAGGACGGCGGCAAAGAAGAAGGGGTCGGAGGCCCTCCCGCGCCGCCGCTGGGTGAAAGTGAACAACTGCGCGAGTAGTGGATTCCCTCCCTCACCGACAGCGATTGTCGGTGTCAAAACCGGCGGATCTCGGGTAGGGGGTCCCGAACTGTGCGTCTAGGCGGATGGTAACAGAAGACAAGGGACACGATGTTTTTACCCAGGTTCGGGCCCTCTCGATGGAGGTAAAACCCTACTCCTGCTTGATTGATATTGATGATATGGGTAGTACAAGAGTGGATCTACCACGAGATCAAGGAGGCTAAACCCTAGAAGCTAGCCTATGGTATGATTGTTGTAATGGTTGTTCGTCCTACGGACTAAAGCCCTCCAGTTTATATAGACACCGGAGAGGGCTAGGGTTACACAGAGTCGGTTACAATGGTAGGAGATCTACATATACGTATCGCCAAGCTTGCCTTCCACGCCGAGGAAAGTCCCATCCGGACACAGGACGAAGTCTTCAATCTTGTATCTTCATAGTCTTGGAGTCCGGCGGACGATGATAGTCCGGCTGTCCGGACACCCCCTAGTCCAGGACTCCCTCAGTAACCCCTGAACCTGGCTTCAATGACGATGAGTCTGGCGCGCATAATGCTCGGCATTGCAAGGCGGGTTCCTCCTCCGAATAATCCATAGAAGATTGTGAACACCAGGATAGTGTCCGGCTCTGCAAAATAATTCCACATTCCACCGTAGAGAGAATAATATGTACACAAGTTCAATCTGCTGACGTATTTCGTGGCTGACGTCACGCCACTACCAAGCCTTTACTTGAATCGTTTTTTATTATACCACCTCAGCGCGTTTAGCGAAGCGGTTTCCTTGGCACATCTTGTCGAAGCAGAGATCGTGTTCCCCTTATTCCGGGATTCTCATCAATACGGACGTGGGTAACCCAACCGCGCCATTGATGGTGGCGCTTGGGAGATAAGCAAGTTTTACTAGGCCGGTGGGGACGCATAGTCTTCGTCCGCCTATATATAAGGGGATAAGGATCCACCTTTTCACCTACGCCTTCTTCCTCCTTTGCTTATCCATCTCCGCGCACTCGAGCTCCAGCGCCCAAGTTCGCGCATCTCGTCTCGACCTTCTCCGACCATGTCTGGAGCGGGAGGCAAATGGTTGGCCTCCTCCGTCACGGAGGAGCACATCGCAAAGCTGCGCAGTGCCGGATACCTTTCCAGCGACATCGCGCACCGGTTTCCCGACAAGGGGCAGCTCATCCCCACCCCCAGGCCCCATGATAGGGTCGTTTTCCTTCCCCACTTCCTCCGTAGACTGGGCTTTCCACTTCACCCCTTTGTCCAGGGGCTCATGTTCTACTACGGCCTGGATTTCCACGATCTGGCGCCGAACTTCATCCTCAACATCTCGGCATTTATCGTCGTGTGCGAGGCCTTCCTCTGCATCCAGCCCCACTTCGGCTTGTGGCTAAAGACCTTCAATGTCAAGCCGAAGGTAGTGAAGGGCACTCAAGCGGAGTGCAGAGGTGCCATGTTGGGCAAGATGCCCAACGTCCGCTGGTTCGAAGGGGCCTTTGTGGAGTCCGTCAAGGGGTGGCAATCGGGGTGGTTCTACATCACCGAGCCACGCGACCCTACGTGGGCGGCGGCCCCCGAGTTTAGATCTGGTATCCCTATGCAGCTCACCTCCTGGAAAGAGAAGGGCTTGCTATGGGGTAGTTCGGAGGAGGTGACAGGACTCCAAGCCTGTATCCAGAAGCTGGTGAACAAGAAGCTCAGGCTTGTCAATGTGGTCCAAGTCATGCTCATCCGCCGGATTCTCCCCTGCCAACAACGGGCATTTAAATTGTGGGAGTTCAATCCGGCACAGCACCAGGCATTGAGCGGGCTCTTCGACATGACGTACGAAAGCGCCTGGAGGGTGCTGTTCAAGGGCGCCGAAGCTCCCGCATCCGCCACTGAAGATCGCGGATTTCACTCGCAGCGACCAGCTGACGAGGTAAGTGATTCTACCCCTTTACGGGACACTTGTTTTTAATAGTTTGACCCTATGCGGGTTTCAATCTTCCTTTTCCTTTGACAGGACTGGATGAAGAAGGCCAAGCTGATCATCTGCCCGACTCCAATGCCAGAAAACCCAGTTGACGCCCGTCTAGCGGGGCTGCTGGTTCCGGCACCACATGTGGTGCCGGAGAAGAAGGCCAAGAAGGAGGCCACGGGTACTCGAAAGAGTTCCCGTTTTCAGGTGTCCGACGACTCCGAGGCGGACTCCTCCCCCGAAGGAGAGGAGGAGGAAGAAGACTCTCTCCCAGAGGAAGGAGAGAGGAAGAGGAAGGCTTCCCCAATAGGGGAGGCCGAAGGGTCCAAGAGGGGAAGAACTATTCCCCCGGATAGCTCCGCCAACGCCAACGTTGGTGAAGAAGAGTGGCCCTCGAGGGCCAGGCCTCCGGCAAGATCGTAAGTATCCGGATTCCTGAATGATTTGTAATTTCTTTTGTGTCACATAGTGTCCTTCTAATGCCGCACTACTGCCTGCAGTCCGGCCGATGATGATCTCCCCGCTTCGTCGAGCGGGTCGTTGGCTCCGTCGGATGTAGATTCCATCCCGACTGCCTCCACCCCTCGCGCCGCTGAGGACGCCGAGGTGGGATCCCGGGAAGGGACCCATCAGGAGGAGGCTCCGGAGGCGCCGCAAGGCAGCCTCCCGGACTTTGCGCCGGACTCCACGCCGGAACCCGCAGTGGTTCCGGAGTCCGGCAGGCGGCCCCTTCGCAAGAAGGGCAAGACCGTGACGCCGGCGGCCCCCGTCCAACCGGAGGCGCCGGACAACTTGTTGGAGGCGCTCAAAGGCGCTTCCATCGAGGAAGAACACCGCACTATCATGAGTGCGGTGATTCAGAAGGTTCAGCTCACCAAGAGCGGGCTGACAGAAGCCTGCAGCAGCCTTCTAACAGGCTTTGAGGTAAGAAGTTAAAAAATATGTAATGTAATACCGCATAGACAGTAGCCCCTGATGCTCGGTTCGGTGTTCGGAAAGAAAAGCCGGACTGAGGATCTAAAAAGATATACGCAGGGTTGCTAAAAATTATGTCAATATGGGTTTGCAGGCTGCGCTGCTGACCTCTGCCGCACTGACTGCGGAGGTCGGTGCTTTGAAGCAGGACCTCGAGCGGTCTAAGCAAGAGCTCGGCCGTGCCAAGAAGCAGCTCGAGGACAAAGAAGGTGAGTAACACCACTTTGAATAGTTACCTTACAGAAAAGGATTTAGGTTGCAATAAAAATAACAAGGATAACGTGGGTACTGCAGGGGCCACGAACGAGGTGGCAACCCTGAAGGAGGCTGTGTCCGCGGCCGAACGCAATGCGGCCGCGGAACGGGCAGAGCGAGAGAAGCAGGAGGCGCGGGTGGCGGAGGTGCGGCAAGAGCTCCAGGCTCTCATGGAAAAGCATGAGAGTTTGGAGCGCGACTCAAAGACTCGAGAGTCCGAGCTTGCCTCGGCTCTCGAAAGTGCCAAAGCCGCCAAGGCCGAGGCCCATAAGGCCCTTCAGGAGGTTGAGGATGTGAAGAAAATAGCGGCGGGTAAGGCATTTTTCATGCAAAGCAAGCATGTTAATGTAAACTACCTGATACTTACCCGAATTCGGAGCTCTCCAGGGGCGTTTGCAGATCTGCCTCGCAGTGTGTCCGATGCCGCCGCATTCTACCGAGCCGAGGAGGGGAGCTCAACGGAGAAGGTCTTCTGGTCTCAGTATGCTGAGGCCAGCCATCCGGTGCCCCCTAGCGACCAGCTGAAGCAGCTGGTCGAGCTCCACAAGGTAGCCGAGCAGGCCATGAAGGGCCTCATAGTCCGGCTGTGGCCTGGAGAGGCCATGCCTGGGAGCTACTTCGGCCTCGTGCGGCGGCTGGTGGATGCGTGCCCCTGGGTGGAGGTCATCAAGCGCTCCGCCTGTATTGAAGGTGCTCGTCGGGCCCTTGCCCGCGCAAAGGTGCACTGGGGCAGGCTGGATGCGGAGAAGCTTATTACTGACGCGCCGCCAGCGGGCAAGGAGTATCGTACGCCCGAGATGTACTATAAGACTGTCCTGAAGGGTGCTCGCAAGATTGCGGATGAGTGCCCCAGAGATGTAATTATTGAGTAAACTCGCTATGTGTTATCCTGTGCGCTGAAAACTTTGTTCATATGCGCTAAGCAACGCTTGTTTGATTTAAAATATTACCTTCTGTGCGGCCGTTTATAAAATCTGAGAGATGGCAAGTCGTCGGCTTCAGCCCCCATGCCACGAGTGCTAGGGTGTTCGGGATAAACTTGAGCACTCTTGTTCCCATTTTTTGGTCCATCTAGGGAGGCGCTCAACACGACGAACAAGGCAAGCGGACTTATAATGCCTGAACACTCTCACTTAGCCATAGAATTCTATAATTTTAAATTTCGGCGAAGCCCCTAGTATTCGGAAGACCGAGTTCAGGGCGCTATCCACGCCTTGGCCGGACATTATCCGGTTCTTCGCTCGAAGTGGCATAAGTCTTTAGGGACTCGAAAAGACCTCTCGAACAGCGACCAGTCTCTCGCCATATCATGCCAGTCGGTTTTAGCTTTCTCCACTGAGGCGCTCGCCCAGCTCAACCGGGGCGCAATCGAAGTGGTTCTCTCAGTGCTACCTTAGCCGACAGAATGGAACGTAAGGTACCAAAACATGGGAGCCGGGCAAACCCAACTATTGACCCAAGACATGATTCGGAGCCGATTCATATAATGCTATAAGTTCGGGGTGCCGCACTTGTGAAAGTGTTTGGACTTATCACACCATAATGCGGGGAACATAAGCCCCTGGTGTATTCGGCCGTACCAAAATATACTGGTGCAAGATGTCATTAATGAACATATATGTAAAGTAATGCAATTATAGGCAAAAAGTGCTGCATTATTTATTTAAGGAATTCTGCTATGAGTGCGAAACGATACAAATAGTGCGGTAAGAAAGGGATTGGACTAATTAAACATGTCCCCCTCCAGGGGTGGGCTGCAGACTGGTGTGTATAATCAAATTTAATGCTCGTAATGGAGACCACCTGAGTGTTTGTCGCAGCCTCCCTGGCTGTTGCATCGTGAGTTCGGTGGGTTCGTCGCCGGACAGGGCCTCTGGTGAACGGAGTCCTGTGTATAAAAAGAAGGAAAATAAAAAATAAAAAGAGCGACACACTTGGGAGCCCCTGGTGTGGTCGAGCCGCACTCTGGGTCTGTTGTGGTCGTGCCCCTCCCCCTATGCCCATGGTATCTCCAGAGCGTAATGATGTACGCGGAGGGCTGGTCTTGCAATCATGCGAGGGCTGGGGTTGGGGCCGCATTGCTACGCGTGCTCGGAACGTGCCAGGTGGTCTTGTTGATGTTGCTCCGGGCGCGTTTGGCTGTGTCCGGTCGTTTAACGGCCGGACTCGAAAATTGCCTTAGAAGGCTGCTCTGTACTTCTGCCGCGAGAGCCGCTGTATGTTCCTCCGTTCGGAGGGAGCGTTCCGTATTTCCGTTGACCGTGATGACTCCACGAGGGCCTGGCATCTTGAGCTTGAGGTATGCGTAATGCGGCACCGCGTTGAACTTTGCGAACGCGGTTCGTCCGAGCAGAGCGTGATAGCCGCTGCGGAACGGGACTATGTCGAAGATTAACTCCTCGCTCCGGAAATTATCCGGGGATCCGAAGACCACTTCCAGTGTGACTGAGCCTGTACAATTGGCCTCAACACCTGGTATGATGCCTTTAAAGGTCGTCTTTGTAGGTTTAATCCTTGAGGGGTCTATGCCCATCTTGCGCACTGTATCCTGATAAAGCAGGTTCAGGCTACTGCCGCCGTCCATCAGGACTCTCGTGAGGTGAAATCCATCGACGATTGGGTCTAAAACCAATGCGGCGAATCCGCCATGGCGGATACTGGTCGGATGGTCTCTTCGATCGAAAGTGATCGGGCAAGAGGACCATGGATTGAACTTCGGGGCGACTGGCTCCATCGCATATACGTCCCTTAGTGCACGCTTCCGCTCCCTCTTGGGTATATGGGTTGCGTATATCATGTTTACCGTCCGCACTTGTGGGGGGAAACCCTTCTGTCCTCTACTGTTCGGCGGCCGGGTCTCTTCCTCGTCGTCGCTGTGCAGCCCCTTGTCGTTGTTTTCGGCAATTAACTTGCCTGCCTGCTTAAATACCCAACAATCTCTGTTGGTGTGGTTAGCTGGCTTTTCGGGGGTGCCATGTATCTAGCAAGAGCGGTCGAGTATTCGGTCCAAATTGGATGGACCCGGAGTGGTTCTTTTGAATGGCTTCTTCCGCTGACCGGGTTTAGAGCCTCGGAATCCGGCGTTGACTGCCGTATCCTCATTGTTGTCGCCGTTAACGCGGCGTTTGTTTTTGCTTCGACGCGACCTGCCGTTATGGTCCTTAGTATCCGGAATGCTAGCATTTTTACTGAGGTTGTTGCTGCGAGCTAGCCAGCTATCCTCTCCCGCACAGAAGCGGGTCATTAATGATGTGAGGGCTGCCATGGATTTCGGCTTTTCCTGTCCTAGGTGCCGGGCTAGCCATTCATCGCAAATGTTATGTTTGAAGGCTACGAGGGCCTCTGCATCCGGACAGTCGACGATTTGATTTTTCTTTGTTAAGAACCGTGTCCAGAACTGTCTGGCTGATTCATCTGGCTGATGAATTATGTGGCTTAGGTCATCGGCGTCTGGTGGTCGCACATATGTGCCCTGGAAGTTGTCGAGGAATGCGGCTTCCAGGTCTTCCCAACACCCAATTGACTCTGCGGGCAAGCTGTTAAGCCAATGCCGAGCTGGTCCTTTAAGCTTGAGTGGGAGATACTTGATGGCGTGGAGATCGTCGCCGCGGGCCATATGGATGTGAAGGAGATAATCTTCGATCCAAACCGCGGGGTCTGTCGTGCCATCGTAGGATTCAATGTTTACGGGTTTAAACCCTTCAGGGATTTGATGATCCATTACTTCATCAGTGAAGCATAGCGGGTGTGCGGCGCCTCTGTATTGAGCAATATCACGACGTAGCTCAAGGGAGCGTTGTCTGCTGTGTTCGGCCCGGCCGGAGTTGTTGTATCCGGCTCGACGGTATTCGTCGTGGGTCGTGGGGCGCCCACGTGATCCATATATAGATCTAGATTGTCTTGCCTTGTCCTCCAATATATCCCGCAAGTCCGGCGCGTTCCCCCGTGGCTTCATACTTTTCGAGCAATGCCGGGGTATGGTCTTGATGGAGGGCCTGGATGCCTCTCTGTCGCGACCACGGGGTGGTCGGTCGGCCGTATTGTGTGCTGGTGATGAAGGTATGTATGCTTCCTCCTCTAATCGGGGGAGCAACTTGCGTTTTGGGTAGCTCTTGGAGGGGTGTTCGAGTTCATACTCTTCGGCCGCGAGGACCTCGGTCCATCTGTCGGCCAGCAGGTCTTGATCAGCTTGAAGCTGCTGCTGCTTTTTATTTAGGCTATTTGTTGTGGCCATTAGCCTGCGTTTGAAACGCTCTTGTTCGACGGGATCCTCAGGCACGACGAATTCGTCGTCGTCGAGGCTTGCCTCGTCTCCGGAGGGAGGTATGTAATTATCATCCTCGACCTCTTCATCTGCCGCTCTCTCGTGAGGGCTTGCTTCTGCATCCTCCTGCGCTGAATCTTGCAGGAGGGGATTGTCTTCGGCACTCTCTGGGGTGTTATTATCTCCTGTGCCGGAATCTCCATTCTTGCTGTGGCGGGATTTAGAGCGGCGTTGCTGACGTCGGCGCTTGGGCTGTTTCTTTAAGCAATCTGCCTCCACTGCTTCTTCGCCGTCCCCATCTTTTGGGGTGTCCACCATGTATATGTCATATGACGAGGTGGTCTTCCAGTGCCCTGTAGGCGCTGGTTCTTGATCGTCTCCGGCATCGTCGTCCATACCGTCGATGTCTTCGGAGTCATAGTCTAGTTTGTCGGTTAGATCGTCGACAGTGGCTACAAAGTGGGTGGTGGGTGGGGTTTGAATTTCTTCGTCGTCCGCATCCCAACCATCCTGGCCATAGTCCGGCCAGGGCTCTCCGGATAGCGAGAGATCCTTTAGCGAATTTAGGATGTCGCCAAAGGGTGAGTGCTGAAAGATGTCCGCGGCGGTGAACTCAATGATCGGCGCCCAATCGGATTCAATTGGGAGGGGCGCAGGAGGTTTGGAGTCCGGCAGGGAGTCTGGCACCTCGGAGTCACGAGCTTTATAAGGGACGAGGTCAGTGTTCGGCTCCATCACCATGGAAGTTGCAGCTCCCGAGGCGGTGTCCAGCCACCCGTCCTCGATCTGCGCGATCGGCTCCGAACTAGGGATCGGAGCGGATTCGTGTGCGGCCTCCAAGGTACTGTCCGGCGGCAGAGTTAGGTCATGCCCATCGTGACAGTGCGGCACGCTCGGCTGCGGCTCGGATCCGTCGAAGATCAAGTCTTTGCGGATATCAGCCGTGAAGTTTAGGCTTCCAAATCTGACCTGACGGCCAGGGGCGTAGCTTTCGATCTGCTCCAGATGGCCAAGTGAATTGGCCCGCAGTGCGAAGCCGCCGAATACGAAGATCTGTCTGGGGAGAAAAGTCTCACCCTGGACGGCGTTGTTGTTGATTGAAGAAGCCATCAAGCCTATCGGTGACGACACAGAGGAACTCTCAATGAAAGCACCAATGTCGGTGTCAAAACCGGCGGATCTCGGGTAGGGGGTCCCGAACTGTGCGTCTAGGCGGATGGTAACAGGAGACAAGGGACACGATGTTTTTACCCAGGTTCGGGCCCTCTCGATGGAGGTAAAACCCTACTCCTGCTTGATTGATATTGATGATATGGGTAGTACAAGAGTGGATCTACCACGAGATCAAGGAGGCTAAACCCTAGAAGCTAGCCTATGGTATGATTGTTGTAATGGTTGTTCGTCCTACGGACTAAAGCCCTCCGATTTATATAGACACCGGAGAGGGCTAGGGTTACACAGAGTCGGTTACAATGGTAGGAGATCTACATATCCGTATCGCCAATCTTGCCTTCCACGCCAAGGAAAGTCCCATCCGGACACGGGACGAAGTCTTCAATCTTGTATCTTCATAGTCTTGGAGTCCGGCAGACGATGATAGTCCGGCTGTCCGGACACCCCCTAGTCCAGGACTCCCTCAGCGACAACATTAAGCCTCCTTCCCTTCCCGGAGGACGGATCCTGCCAGATCTTTGACCAGCAGTGAGGGTAGAGAGAGGCCAACGAAGTCTTGTTTAGATCTGGAGAGGGTGAGAGAGTGTGAAGAGAGCAACTACAAGCACTGAGGCTCCAGCGTGTATATATATATACTGGAGAGAGTGTGTGAAGCATGCAAACCCTAGAAAACAAGCGCCGAGGCTGCAGCTTATACGTGATGAGGTGATTATACGGTCACTACGAGATCGTATAGCTCCGTATCCATCCATTTTGACCAGTCAAAGAATCCTCCTGGCACAAATTATGCTCAAGTGTAGTTATCGAACCCGAGACCTCAAGTTTGATGAGCGAACAGGCGAACCAGCTACACAACCCTCCTGTTATGTTCAACGAGAGGAAAATAACCTTTTATACATTCCTGCATTCGTGTGACAAGCATGATGTGTTTTTTTGTGTGTGTGGGAGTCATTGGGATTTAAATCATAATCATGTCATGTGGCTTTGGTGGTAAGTGAAGGAAATATGCCCTAGAGGCAATAATAAAGTTATTATTTATTTCCTCATATCATGATAAATATTTATTATTCATGCTAGAATTCTATTGACCGGAAACATGATACATGTGTGAATACATAGACAAACATATAGTCACTAGTATGCCTCTACTTGACTAGCTCATTAATCAAAGATGGTTATGTTTCCTATCCATAGACATGTGTTATCATTTGATTAATGGGATCACATCATTAGAAGAATGATGTGATTGACATCACCCATTCCGTTAGCCTAGCACTTGATCGTTTAGTATATTGCTATTGCTTTCTTCATGACTTATACATGTTCCTGTAACTATGAGATCATACAACTCCCGTTTACCGGAGGAACACTTTGGGTGCTACCAAACGTCACAACGTAACTGGGTGATTATAAAGGAGTACTACAGGTGTCTCCAAAGGTACATGTTGAGTTGGCGTATTTCGAGATTAGGTTTTGTCACTCCGATTGTTGGAGAGGTATCTCTGGGCCCTCTCGGTAATGCACATCACTATAAGCCTTGCAAGCAATGTAGCTAATGAGTTAGTTACGGAATGATGCATTACGTAACGAGTAAAGAGACTTGCCGGTAACGAGATTGAACTAGGTATTGGATACCGACGATCGAATCTCGGGCAAGTAACATACCGACGACAAAGGGAACAACGTATGTTGTTATGCGGTTTGACCGATAAAGATCTTCGTAGAATATGTAGGAACCAATATGGGCATCCAGGTTCCGCTATTGGTTATTGACCGAGAATAGTTCTAGGTCATGTCTACATAGTTCTCGAACCCGTAGGGTCCGCACGCTTAACGTTACGATGACATTTTTATTATGAGTTTATAAGTTTTGATGTACCGAAGTTTTTTCGGAGTCCCAGATGTGATCACGGACATGACGAGGAGTCTTGAAATGGTCGAGAGATAAAGATTGATATATTGGACGACTATATTCGGACACCGGAAGTGTTCCGGACGTTTTCGGAGAAAACCGGAGTGCCGGAGGGTTACCGGAACCCCCCCGAGAGAGTTAATGGGCCACATGGGCCTTAGTGGAAAGAGAGAGGGGCGGCCAGGGTGGGCCGCACGCCCCCTCTCCCTTTGGTCCGAATTGGACTAGGAGGGGGGGCGGCGCCCCCCTCTTTCCTTCTCCCTCTCCCCCTTCCTTTCCCCTCCTAGTAGGAGTAGGAAAGGGGGAGTCCTACTCCTACTAGGAGGAGGACTCCTCCTCCTGGCGCGCCCTCTAGGGCCGGCCGGCCTCCCCCCTTGCTCCTTTATATACGGGGGCAGGGGGCACCCTAGGACACACAAGTTGATCTACGGATCGTTCCTTAGCCGTGTGCGGTGCCCCCCTCCACCATATTCCACCTCGGTCATATCATCGCGGAGTTTAGGTGAAGCCCTGCGCCGGTAGAACATCATCATCGTCACCACACCGTCATGCTGACGGAAATCATCCCCGAAGCTTTGCTGGATTGGATCCCGGGGGTCGTCATCGAGCTGAACGTGTGCTAAACTCGGAGGTGCTGTATGTTCGGTGCTTGGATCGGTCGGATCGTGAAGACGTACGACTACATCAACCGTGTTGTCATAACGCTTCTGCTTACGGTCTACGAGGGTACGTGGACAACACTCTCCCCTCTCGTTGCTATGCCATCACCATGATCTTGCGTGTGCGTAGGATAATTTTTGAAACTACTACGTTCCCCAACAGTGGCATTGAGCCTAGGTTTTATGCGTTGATGTTATATGCACGAGTAGAACACAAGTGAGTTGTGGGCGATACAAGTCATACTGCTTACCAGCATGTCATACTTTGGTTCGGCGGTATTGTGAGATGAAGCGGCCCGGACCGACATTACGCGTACGCTTACGCGAGACTGGTTTCACCGTTACGAGCACTCGTGCTTAAAGGTGGCTGGCGGGTGTCTGTCTCTCTCACTTTAGCTGAATCGAGTGTGGCTACGCCCGGTCCTTGCGAAGGTTAAAACATCACTAACTTGACGAACTATCGTTGTGGTTTTGATGCATAGGTAAGAACGGTTCTTGCTCAGCCCATAGCAGCCACGTAAAATTTGCAACAACAAAGTAGAGGACGTCTAACTTGTTTTTGCAGGGCATGTTGTGATGTGATGTGGTCAAGACGTGATGCTATATTTTATTGTATGAGATGATCATGTTTTGTAACCGAAGTTATCGGCAACTAGTAGGAGCCATATGGTTGTCGCTTTATTGTATGAAATGCAAACGCCCTGTCATTGCTTTACTTTATCACTAAGCGGTAGCGATAGTCGTAGAAGCAATAGATGGCATAAACGACAACGATGCTACAATGGAGATCAAGGTGTCGCGCTGGTGACGATGGTGATCACAACGGTGCTTCGGAGATGGAGATCACAAGCACAAGATGATGATGGCCATATCATATCACTTATATTGATTGCATGTGATGTTTATCCTTTATGCATCTTATCTTGCTTTCATTGACGGTAGCATTTTAAGATGATCTCTCACTAAAAATTATCAAGAAGTGTTCTCCCTGAGTATGCACCGTTGCCAAAGTTCGTCGTGCCTAGACACCACGTGATGAGCGGGTGTGATAAGCTCTACGTCCATCTACAACGAGTGCAAGCCAGTTTTGCACACGCAGAATACTCAGGTTAAACTTGACGAGCCTAGCATATGCAGATATGGCCTCGGAACATAGAGACCGAAAGGTCGAACGTGAATCATATAGTAGATATGATCAACATAGTGATGTTCACCATTGAAACTACTCCATCTCACGTGATGATCGGACATGGTTTAGTTGATTTGGATCACGTGATCACTTAGATGACTAGAGAGATGTCTGTCTAAGTGGGAGTTCTTAAGTAATATGATTAATTGAACTTAAATTTATCATGAACTTAGTACCTGATAGTATTTTGCTTGTCTATGTTTGTTGTGGATAGATGGCTCGTGCTGTTGTTCCGTTGAATTTTAATGCGTTCCTTGAGAAAGCAAAGTTGAAAGATGATGGTAGCAATTACACGGACTGGGTCCGTAACCTGAGGATTATCCTCATTGCTGCATAGAAGAATTACGTCCTGGAAGCACCGCTGGGTGCCAGGCCTGCTGCTGATGCAACTGACGACGTTAAGAACGTCTGGCAGAGCAAAGCTGATGACTACTCGATAGTTCAGTGTGCCATGCTTTACGGCTTAGAACCGGGTCTTCAACGACGTTTTGAACGTCATGGAGCATATGAGATGTTCCAGGAGTTGAAGTTAATATTTCAAGCAAATGCCCGGATTGAGAGATATGAAGTCTCCAATAAGTTCTATAGCTGCAAGATGGAGGAGAATAGTTCTGTCAGTGAACACATACTCAAAATGTCTGGGTATAATAATCACTTGATTCAACTGGGAGTTAATCTTCCTGATGATAGTGTCATTGACAGAATTCTTCAATCACTGCCACCAAGCTACAAGAGCTTCGTGATGAACTATAATATGCAAGGGATGGACAAGACTATTCCCGAGCTCTTCGCAATGCTAAAAGCCGCGGAGGTAGAAATCAAGAAGGAGCATCAAGTGTTGATGGTCAACAAGACCACCAGTTTCAAGAAAAAGGGCAAAGGGAAGAAGAAGGGGAACTTCAAGAAGAACAGCAAGCAAGTTGCTGATCAAGAGAAGAAACCCAAGTGTGGACCTAAGCCT